>NC_051428.1:17589345-17599345 GCF_015228065.2 Penaeus monodon | reverse complement strand
CCTCCTCCCCCTTCCCCATCCCTCCCCCTTCCCCCTTCCCCATCCTCTCCCCTCCCCCTTCCCCATCCTCTTCCCCTTCCCCTTCTCCATCCTCTCCCCCTCCCCCTTTCCCCTTCTCTCCTCCCCCTTCCCCCTTCCCTCCCCATCTCTCCCCCTTCCCCCTTCCCATCCTCTCCCCCTTCCCCCTTCCCCATCCCTTCCCCTCCCCTCCCCCTTCCCCATCCTCTCCCCCTTCCCCCTTCCCCATCCTCTCCCCCCCTTCCCCCTCCCCCTTCCCCATCCTCTCCCCTTCCCCATCCTCTCCCCCTCCCCCTTCCCCATCCTCTCCCTCCCCCTTCCCCATCTCTCCCCCTTCCCCCTTCCCCATCCTCTCCCCCCCTTCCCTCCTTCCCCCATCCTCCTCCCCCTTCCCCCTTCCCCATCCTCCCCCCTTCCCCCTTCCCCATCCTCTCCCCCTTCCCCCTTCCCCATCCTCTCCCCCTTCCCCATCCCCTCCCCCTTCCCCCTTCCCCATCCTCTCCCCCCATCCTCTCCCCCTTCCCCATCCTCTCCCCTCCCCCTTCCCCCCTTCCCCCTCCCCCCTTCCCATCCTCTCCCCCCTTCCCCCTTCTCCTCCTCTCCCCTTCCCCCTTCCCATCCTCCCCCCTCCCCTTCCCCATCCTCTCCCCCTTCCCCATCCTCTCCCCCTCCCCTTTCCCCATCCTCTCCCCCTCCCCCTTCCCCATCCTCTCCCCCCCTGCCCCCTTCCCCATCCTCTCCCCCTTCCCCATCCTCGCCCCCTTCCCTCTTCCCCATCCTCTCCCCTTCCCCTTCCCCATCCTCTCCCCCTCCCTTCCCATCCTCTCCCCCTCCCCCTTCCCCATCCTCTCCCCCTTCCCCACCTCTCCCCTTCCTCCATCCTCCTTTCCCATCCACTCCCCCTTCCCCATCCTCTCCCCTCCTCTCCCCCCTTCCCCTTTCCCCATCCTCTCCCCCTCCCCCTTCCCCATCCTCTCCCCCTTCCCCATCCTCTCCCCCTCCCCCTTCCCCATCCTCTCCCCCTCCCCCTTCCCATCTCTCCTCCCCCTTCCCCATCCTCTCCCTTCCCCCTTCCCCATCCTCTCCCCCTTCCCCCTTCCCCATCCTCCTCCCCCTCCCCCTTCCCCATCCTCTCCCCCTCCCCCCTTCCCCATCCTCTCCCCCTTCCCCCTTCCCCATCCTCTCCCCTCCCCCTTCCCCATCCTCTCCCCCTCCCCCCTTCCCCATCCCTCCTCCCCCTTCTCCCCCTTCCCCATCCTCTCCCCCTTCCCCTTCCCCATCCTCTCCCCCTTCCCCCTTCCCCATCCTCTCCCCCTCCCCTCTTCCCCCATCCTCTCCCCCTTCCCCTTCCCATCCTCTCCCCTTCCCCTCCTCTCCCCTTCCCCCTTCCCCATCCTCTCCCCCTTCCCCCTTCCCCATCCTCTCCCCCTCCCCCTTCCCCATCCTCCCTTCCTCCCCCCCTTCTCCCCATCCTCGTCCCCCTTCCCATCTCTCCCCCTTCCCATCCTCTCCCCCTCCCCCCTTCCCCATCCTCTCCCCCTTCCCCCTTCCCCATCCTCTCCCCCTCCCCCCTTCCCCATCCTCTCCCCCTTCCCCATCCTCTCCCCCTTCCCCCTTCCCCATCCTCTCCCCCTTCCCCCTTCCCCATCCTCTCCCCCTTCCCCCCTCCCCATCCTCTCCCCTTCCCCCTTCCCCTCTCTACCCCCTCCCCCTTCCCCATCCTCTCCCCCTCCCCCTTTCCCCATCCTCTCCCCCTCCCCCTTCCCCATCCTCTCCCCCTCTCCCCCTTCCCCATCCTCTCCCCCTTCCCCCTTCCCCATCCTCTCCCCCTCCCCTCCCCCTCCCCTTCCCCATCCTCTCCCCCTCCCCCCTTCCCCATCCTCTCCCCCTTCCCCCTTCCCCATCCTCTCCCCTTCCCACCTCTCCCCCCCCCTTCCCCATCCTCTCCCTCCCCTTCCCCATCCTCTCCCCCTCCCCCTCCCCCTCTCCCCCTTCCCCTCATCCTCTCCCCCTTCCCCCTTCCCCATCCTCTCCCCCTCCCCCTTCCCCATCCTCTCCCCCTTCCCCCTTCCCCATCCTCTCCCCCTTCCCCCTTCCCCTCCTCTCCCCCCCTCCCTCGCCTTCCCCATCCTCTCCCCCTCCCCCACTCTCCCCCTCCCCCTCCCCCATCCTCTCCCCCCTTCCCCATCCCCTCTCCCCTCCCCCCTATCCTCTCCCTCTCCCCTCCCCTTCCCCCTCCTCTCCCTTCCCCATCCTCTCCCCCCTCCCCCTTCCCCATCCTCTCCCCCTTCCCCCCCTTCCCCACCCTCTCCCCCTTCCCCTTCCCCATCCTCTCCCCCTTCCCCCCCATCCTCTCCCCCTCCCCCCTTCCCTCCTCTCCCCTTCCCCTTCCCCATCCTCTCCCCCTTCCCCCTTCCCCATCCTCTCCCCCTCCCCCTTCCCCATCCTTCCCCCCCCCTTCCCCATCCTCTCCCCCTCCCCCCTTCCCCATCCTCTCCCCCTTCCCCATCCTCTCCCCCTTCCCCATCCTCTCCCCCTTCCCCCTTCCCCATCCTCTCCCCTTCCCTCTTCCCCCTCCCCCCTTTCCCCCCTTCCCCATCCTCTCCCCCTTCCCCCTTCCCCATCCTCTCCCCCCCTTCTCCCCTTCCCCATCCTCTCCCCCTTCCCCCTTCCCCATCCTCTCCCCCTTCCCTCTTCCCCATCCTCTCCCCCTTTCCCCTTCCCCATCCTCTCCCCCTTCCCCCTTCCCATCCTCTCCCCTTCCCCCTTCCCATCCTCTCCCCTTCCCCCTTCCCATCCTCTCCCCTTCCCATCCCCCCTCCCCCCCCTTTCCCCTTCCATCCTCTCCCCCTTCCCCCTTCCCTCCTCTCCCCCTCCCCTTCCCCATCCTCTCCTCTCCTCTCCTCCCCTTCCCAATCCTCTCCCCCTTCCCCCTTCCCCCCCTCCCCCTTCCCCTTCCCATCCTCTCCCCTCCCCCTTCCCATCCTCTCCCCTCCCCTTCCCCATCCTGTTTCCTCCCTCCCCCATACCTTTTCCTCCCCTCCCTCATCCTTTTCCTCCCCTCCCCCATCCTTTTCCTCCCTCTCCCATCCTTTTCCCTCCCCTCCCCCATACTTTCCTCCCTCCACCAGCTTTCTCCCCTCGCCCCATCCTTTTCCCTCCCCTCCCCCGATCCTTTTCCTCCTCCCTCCCACCATCCTTTTCCTCCCCTCACCCCATCCTTTTTCCTCCCCTCCCCATCCTTTGTCCTCCCCCTCCCCATCCTTTTCCTCCCCTCCCTCCTCCTTTTCCCTCCCTAACCTCCTCCTTTTCCTCCCCTCCCCCATCCTTTTCCTCCCCTCCCCCATCCTTTTCCTGCCCCTCCCCCATCCTTTTTTCCTCCCCCTCACCCCCCAGCCTTTTCTCCCCGTTCCCACCCCCATCCTTTTCCCTCCCCTCCCCCATCATTTTCCCTCCCTCCCCATCCTTTTCTTCCACCTCCCTCATCCTTTCCTCCCTCCCTCATCCTTTCACTCCTTTTCCTCCCTCACACTCCCTCCCTCTCCTTTTCCTCCCCTCCCTCCCCTCCCTCCTCCTTTTCCTCCCTCCCTCCTCTTTTCCTCCCCTCCCTCCTCCTTTTCCTCCGCTCCCTCATCCTTTTCCTCCCCTCCCTCATCCTTTTCCTCCCCTCCCCCATCCTTTTCCTCCCCTCCCCCATCCTTTTTTCCTCCCCTCCCCCATCCTTTGCCTCACCTCCCCCACCTTTTTCTCGCCTCCCTCATCCTTTTCTCGCCCCCCCCCATCCTTGCTTGCCTCGCCCCTCATCCTTTTCCCTTCCTCGCCTCCCGCATCTTTTCCTCGCCTCTCCCTCATCCTTTCCTCGCCTCCCCATCCTTTTTCCTCCCCTCCCTCATTCTTTCCTCCCCTCACCATATCCTTTTCCGCCCCTCCCCCATCCTTTTCCTCCCCTCCCCCATACTTTTTCCTCCCCTCCCTCATCTTTTTCCCTCCCCTCGCCTCATCTTTTCCTCCCCTCCCTCACCTTTTCCTCCCCTCCCTCATCATCCCTTTTTCCTCCCCTCCCATCATCTTTGTTTCCTCCCCTCCCTCATCCTTTCCTCTCTCTCCCCTCCCCATTCCCCTCATTTCCCTCCCTTTCCCACCCCCTCTTCTTCTCCCTCCTCTCCCCATCCCCCTCCCTTTCCCTCCTTCATTCCTTCCTCCTTTCCCCCCCTCCCCTTACCCTCCCCTTACCCTCCCCGCCCCTTCCTCCCCCTCCCTTACCCTCCCCCTCCCCTTACCCTCCCCCTCCCCTTACCCTCCCCCTCCCCTTACCCTTCCCCTCCCCTAACCCTCCCTCTCCCCTTACCCTTCCCCTCCCCTAACCCTTCCCCTCCCTTACCCTCCCCTCCCCTTACCCTCCCCCTCCCCTTACCCTCCCCTCCCCTTTCCCTCCCCTCCCCCTCGCCTGGTGTCGTCGACTTCGTTTTTTCCCCTTCATATGCCATATTTCAAAGTATGATTAATGAAAGGTGTTTTTAATTAATTTTGCTTCGTTATTTTCTCCTAATTGTATTGCTCTGACCTTTTCGTCATTTAATGATGATGGTGGTGGTGGTGCTTGTGATGGTAACGATAGTGATAGCAAAAACAATAATAATAATAATAATAATAATAATAATGATGGTGATGAGAAAAGTTATAGCGGTAGTAATAGCGATAGTAATATTGATAGTATGGATATTGAAATCATTGATGATATTGACTGGTGATAATCACGATAATAATGCTGCTGCTGATGAGAATGAGAATAATAATGATGTTATAATTATAATAATACTTCCCTTTGACTACATTATACTTTTCCATTCACAAATGTCCACATCCCGAGTCAGCAACACAGCAGGAAATACAAATTCATTCATTCAACATTACGCGTCCCTAGCAAGGCTTCATTCATGTTATGTTAAACAGGCTGAATGTCACACAGACTGAGCATTGCGCTGTATATCATACTCTGACCTAACCACAGCCAGTAATTTTCCTCTTGTTTATGTGGGATCGATGACGCGCTTTGCATTTTTTGTGATGTGTGCGAAGAGTCGGTTATTGTGATGTGACAGTTGGTTACGTCTTTTTCTTAAGGAGATTTTGCACGTGTTTGTGGTTTCTTGCGATTGGTTATAAGAAGGCAGTTTCTTCGAACTGTTTTTTGCGTTGGTATTAATGTGTATGGCGCGTTTTTTTTTTTTTTTTTTTTTTTAGTGTTTTCATTATCTTTTAACCAATTACTTTACATGTTTCATATTTTATTATTGTGCCCAAAACAAATACCACAGTATATCAATCAGGATTTTTCTTTCACTCTTTTAATCCATTTAATTAAAATTCCTGACAGATCCAGTTAATATCTCTCTTTTTTTTTACATTTTACTTCTCATAAAAAAATGCAATTTCAAAATACAGTTGCTATACGCATTGCCGGTTATGATGCACAAAGCACGCCGTGTACAAAGGGATGTTTAATGGTTCTACAAACGGCTATTAACACAACCCCGTTATTCCATCCCTGTGATTCATGCTGTCATTTGTCATATGCCAAGTGGCAAGTCATTCTACTCCCGCGTAGAGTCGCATGATAATCCTTTTTTTCAATTAATCTTTTATTTCTACCAATGAACGGTTAAAAAAGGCTGGAGGGTATAAGGCTGTCCTTGACCTTCGAAAAGGCACTTTGGCACTGGCACTCGACGCGGTGTGTGTCGCCAGGATTTTTCTTTTATTTTCCTTCTTTCTTTCATTTACTCTTCTACGTTCTTTACTTCATTTTCTTTCCTTCTTCATTTTCTTTCATTCTTTATTTTTTCCTTCTTTCATTTTCTTTCCTTCATTTTCTTTCCTTCTTCATTTTCTTTCCTTTATTTTCTTTCCTTTATTTTCTTTCCTTTATTTTCTTTCCTTCATTTTCTTTCCTTCATTTTCTTTCCTTCTTTATTTTCTTTCCTTCATTTTCTTTCCTTTATTTTCTTTCCTTCTTCATTTTCTTTCCTTTATTTTCTTTCCTTTATTTTCTTTCCTTCATTTCTTTCCTTCATTTTCTTTCCTTCATTTTCTTTCCTTCTTCATTTTCTTTCCTTCCATTTTTTTTCTTCTTCATTTTCTTTCCTCATTTTCTTTCCTTCTTCATTTTCTTTCCTTCATTTTCTTTCCTTCTTCATTTTCTTTCCTTCTTTATTTTCTTTCATTCTTCATTTTCTTTCCTTTATTTTCTTTCCTTCTTTATTTTCTTTCCTTCATTTTCTTTCCTTCTTCATTTTCTTTCCTTCATTTTCTTTCCTTCTTCATTTTCTTTCCTTCATTTTCTTTCCTTCTTCATTTTCTTTCCTTCATTTTCTTTCCTTCATTATCTTTCCTTCTTCATTTTCTTATTTTCTTTCCTTCATTTTCTTTCCTTCATTTTCTTTTCTTTATTTTCTTTCCTTCTTCATTTTCTTTCCTTCTTCATTTTCTTTCCTTCTTCATTTTCTTTCCTTCTTCATTTTCTTTCCTTCTTCATTTTCTTTCCTTCATTTTCTTTCCTTCTTCATTTTCTTTCCTTCATTTTCTTTCCTTCTTCATTTTCTTTCCTTTATTTTCTTTCCTTCATTTTCTTTCCTTCATTTTCTTTTCTTTATTTTCTTTCCTTCTTTATTTTCTTTCCTTCATTTTCTTTCCTTCTTCATTTTCTTTCCTTCTTCATTTTCTTTCCTTTATTTTCTTTCCTTCTTCATTTTCTTTCCTTCTTTATTTTCTTTCCTTCATTTTCTTTCCTTCTTTATTTTCTTTCCTTCATTTTCTTTCCTTCATTTTCTTTCCTTTATTCTTTTTTCCTTCTTTATTTTCTTTCCTTCTTTATTTTCTCTCCTTCTTCTTTCCTTCTTTATTTTCTTTCATTCTTTTTTTTTCATTCTTTATTTCTTTAATTTTCATTCCTTCTTTCTTTCATTTTCTCTCCTGCTTTATTTCCTTTCCTTTTCTTCTATCTTTCTTTCATTTTCTTTCCTTCTTTATTTCCTTTCCTTTCCTTTTTTTCTTTCACCTTTCCTTCTTTCTTTCCTTTCCTTTCCTTTTTTCTTTCATTTTTCTTCCTTCCTCTCCTCTATTTCTTTCTTCAGATACGTAGGTGTTGTTCGAATCGATGGCGGATTTCGAACAGGATTCAGAGAGAGATTTCGAACAGGATTCAGAGAGAGATTTCGAACAGGATTCAGAGAGAGATTTCGAACAGGATTCAGAGAGAGATTTCGAACAGGATTCAGAGAGAGATTTCGAACAGGATTCCAGAGAGAGATTTCGACAGGATTCAGAGAGAGATTTCGACAGGATTCAGAGAGAGATTTCGAACAGGATTCAGAGAGAGATTTCGAACAGGATTCAGAGAGAGATTTCGAACAGGATTCAGAGAGAGATTTCGAACAGGGTTCAGCGTACAGTTGTTCTTTAAGAGAGAGAGAAAGAGAGGGGGGGGCGAAAGAAAGAGAGAGAGAGAGACAGTGAGAGTGAGTGAGAGAGCGAGTGAGAGAGAGAGAGAAAGAGTGAGAGAGAGAGAGTGAGTGAGTGAGAGAGCGAGTGAGAGAGAGTGAGAGAAAGAGAGTGTGAGAGAAAGTGAGAGAGAGTGAGAGAGAGAGAGAGAGACAGAAAGAGAGAGAGTGAGAGACAGAAAGAGAGAGAGTGAGAGACAGAAAGAGAGAGTGAGAGAAAGAAAGAGAGAGTGAGAGAAAGAAAGAGAGAGTGAGAGAAAGAAAGAGAGAGATGAGAGAAAGAAAGAGAGAGTGAGAGAAAGAAAGAGAGAGAGTGAGAGAAAGAAGAGAGAGAGTGAGAGAAAGAGAGAGAGAGTGAGAGAAAGAGAGAGAGAGTGAGAGAAAGAGAGAGAGAGAGAGTGAGAGAGAGTGAGAGAGAGAGTGAGAGAGTGGAGAGAGAGAGTGAGAGAGAGTGAGAGAGAGAGTGAGAGAGAGAGTGAGAGAGAGAGTGAGAGAGAGAGTGAGAGAGAGAGTGAGAGAGAGAGTGAGAGAAGAAAAGAAAAAGAGAAAGAAAGAGAGAGAAAGAAAGAGAGAGATTTCTACCATCTTTTAACTGATATACGTGAGTGTTGATTCCCGAGTGATCGCACTGTTAAGACGTGGGTTATCTGCAACCATTTGTCATTATGGTATATGCTTCTCGATGATTACTCCAATATTTATGCATATTATTATTGTTATGAAAACTTGCAAATATATATTTTTTTCAGTCATACTGTAGAAGTTAAGACAGTAACAAGGAATGGAGAAGGAAGGATAAATCAAGGAATGTGTGCGCTTTGTTATTTTAATGGTCTCATTTGGTCGTCATTAGTCGACAGGTTCTCTGTTTGTCTGTCTCTGTCTGTCTTTGTCTCTGTCTTTCTGTTTGTCTGTCTCTGTCTGTCTTTGTCTCTGTCTTTCTGTTTGTCTGTCTCTGTCTGTCTTTGTCTCTGTCTTTCTGTTTGTCTGTCTCTGTCTGTCTTTGTCTCTGTCTTTCTGTTTGTCTGTCTCTGTCTGTCTTTGTCTCTGTCTTTCTGTTTGTCTCTGCCTCTGCCTGCCCCCCCCCCCCCATCTCTTTCTCTCTCTTCTTTTTTTTCTATAATTTTTTCTTTTTCTCTCTATTTTTCTCACAATCTGTCCCCCTTCTCCACTTTCTCCTGACTCTCTCCCCTCCTTTCCTTAGTTCCTCCCTCCGCCCCTCTGCTGTCTCTCCCTCCCTCCCTCCCTCCCTCTCTCCCTCCCTCCCTCCCTTCCTCTCTCCCTCTCTTCCTCTCTCCCTCTCTCCCTCCTCCCTCGTCCCTCCTCCCTCCTCCTCTTATTCTCCCTCTCTCCTCCTCCCCCTCCTCCCTCCCTCCTTCCCTCCCGCTCTTATTTTTGGCACCGATGTTCTCTGTCCTTTTTCGCGGATAACGTTTAACTTTTTTTTGTGTTGTTCCTTCAAGATAAATGTTAGGTTATTGGTGCTGATTAAGATGGTCCTTTATTTAGTGTCTGGGACGTTGCCAGGGAGCGAGAGAGACGATGGCGCGAGGATTTCTCGGCGGAAGGTTCGGCCATTGTGCTGGAGGGAGGGAGGGAGGGGGGGTAGGGGAGGGAGGGGAGGGAAGGGAAGGGGGAAATAAGGGAGGGGAGGAAGGGGAAGGGGAAGGGAGAAGAGGGGAGGGAGGAAAGGGGGAAGGAGACGAGAGGGAAGGAGGAGGGGTAGGTTGGAGGGAGAGAAGGGGGGAAATAGGGGGGAGGGAAAGGGGAGGGGGAGATTGAAGTGGGGGGGAGGGAGAAAAGAGGGATGGGGGGGGTTAGAGGGAGGGAGGGAAAGGGTAGAGGTAGGTTGGAGAGAGGGAGGAAAGGGGGAGGGAGGGAGAAAGAGGATGGTGGCGGAGGGAGAAAAGGTTGGTTGGAGGGAAGAAGGGATGGGAAGGAGAGAGGGATGAAGGAGAAAAGGAGGGATAGGTGGGAGGGAGGGAAGGAAGTGAGGGAGGAAGAAAGAGGGGAAGATATAGGTTGGAGAGAGGGAGGAAGGGAGAAAGAGGGGGAGATGTAGGTTGGAGAGAGGGAGGAAGGGAGAAAGAGGGGGAGATGTATGTGGGTAGGAGGGAGTGAGGGAGAAAAGGAGAAGATATAGGTGGGGAGGAGGGAGTGGGGGAGGGAAGGAGTGGGTGGGGGAAGGAGGGGAGGGGGAGGGAAGAAGGAGAGGGGGGGAGGAGGAGGAGAGGGGGAGGGGGAGTCACTACCGCCAGTCACGCTATTTAGAGCGTGACAAAAACAGGATAAAGGAAAAAAGAGAAGGATCAACGGGGAAGGGAGGAAGAGAGAGAAAAGAGAGAGAGAAAAAAAAAGAGAGAGAAAAAGAGGGAGAGAGAAAGAAGAGAGAGAGAAAAAAAGAGAAAAAAAGAGAGAGAGAAAGAAAAAAGAAGAGAGAGAAAGAGAGAAAAGAGAGAGAAAGAGAGAAAGAAGAAAAAAAG
>NC_051428.1:17584942-17587442 GCF_015228065.2 Penaeus monodon | reverse complement strand
CACTTTTCGGTCTGATGAAAGTCAAACGAAAGTTGTTGGAGTGACGTCTGTGAGTGTCTGCAGACGGGAGCGTGTGCGTGAGGGAGAGACAGAGGGGGAGGAAGAGTGAGTGCCTGCGTGCGTGCGTGTGTGTGTGTGTGTGTGTGTGTGTGTGTGTGTGTGTGTGTGTGTGTGTGTGTGTGTGTGTTGTGTGTGTGTGTGTGTGTGTGTGTGTGTGTGTGTGTGTGTGTGTGTGTGTGTGTGTGTGTGTGTCTGTGTGTGTGTGTGTGTGTGTGTGTGTGTGTGAAAGAGAGAGAGAGAGATAGTGCGTAAGAGAGAAAGAATGAGAGAGAGATAGTGATGAGAGAGAGTGAGGGAGAGACAGTGAGAGAGAGAGAGTAAGAGAGAGAGAGAGAGAGAGAGAGAGAGAGAGAGAGAGAGAGAGAGAGAGAGAGAGAGCGAGAGAGCGAGAGAGCGAGAGAGAGAGAGAGAGAGAGAGAGAGAGAGAGAGAGAGAGGAGAGAGAGAGAGAGCGAGAGAGAGAGAGAGCGAGAGAGAGAGAGAGAGAGAGAGAGATGTCCTTAAACATAACCTGTCATGCAACACCCTCACAATGGATTCAAACCGTGTCGTGCAAAATCTAAGCTCGGTGTTATTTTCACAGTGAATCCAAAATATGTCAAACAAAACCCACAACGTTATCCTCACAGTGAATTTAAAACGTATCAACCATTATCATTGTCATTATTCTCACATCAAAATACTCAAAATCTCCAGCACAATCCAAGCGAAGCGTTATTCCCACCGCGAATCAAAATCCACACCAAACGAAATCCAACTCCCGGTATTATCCTCACAGTGAACCGAAAACCCGCCAACCAAGATCCAAGCACATCATTACCCTCACAGTGAATTAAAAACCGTGTCAAGCAAACTGCAAGCACAAAGCGTTATCTCCACCGTGTCCGCAACTCTTGTGTAACTTGTTCTGCTGCAAAATATGACTTGCTTACTTTCTACAGAAAAGGATACGAGCGAGGGGCGGCCCAGACCACGGAATTCGATAGATTGATAGATAGATAGATAGATTGATAGATAGATAGATAGATAGATAGATAGATTAAAACCTTATAGATAGATAGAGAGATAGACTAAAACCTTATAGATAGATAGATAGAATGATAGATAGATAGATAGAGAGAGAGAAAGAGAGAGAGAGATTGGCTAAAACCTGATAGATAGATAGAGAGATTGGCTAAAACCTGATAGATAGATAAAGAGATATACTAAAACCAATGAATTCGATAGATGGATGGATAGATAGATAGACAAATAGACTAACAGATGGATGGATAGGTAACTGGACTGATAGATAGGTAAGTAGGTCGGTGATTAGGTAGGTTTATGGATTAGTAAGTAGGTAGATAGATAGGTAGGTAAGTAGACAGGTAGATAGATAGACAGATAGATAGAGACATATAGACATTTAGAGAGATGGATGGATAAACAGAAAGATATATAGATAGATAGGCAGATAGACAGATACAGATAGTTAGGTAGAGAGACATATAGATAGGTAGATAGATAGATCGACAGACAGATGGATACGAAAATGGAAACACAAGAATGAACAAGGAAAAATAGACAAAAAGTAAAAAAAAAAAAAAAAAAAAAAATATATATATATATATATATATATATATTATATATCTATATATATATATATATATATATATATATATATATATATATATATATATATATATATATATATAATGAAGATAGATAGAATGATAGATAGAGAGAATGATCGGATTACAAAAAGGAGAAGAAAAAAAACAAGAGAAAAAGTAAGAAATATTGGAATAATAAGTGACACAATACGGCACGTGTATATTTTTTCCTCTAGAGGTGTATGTAGGTATATATTACGTATATATATACACGCAGATCCCGTAGGTTTTAACAGCGCTGATGGCATGGAAGTTGACGGAGTGCTGGAAAATTCTCCGACGGTCCTCTCGGTTGCAGAACAAGATGTCTCTCAGCGTTTTAGAGAGGTGCGTAGGATCGAATTCCCCTTTCTAAACGGAGAGAGAATCCGAAGACATTACCATTTCCAGGATCAAGTAGGTTCAACAGCTTGTTTATATTTTCCATCCAGAGTTCGTTGACCTGGTTGCCTCCTCCCACCTCTCCCCCCCTCCCACCCCTCCCCCCTTCTCTCCGTCAGCAACTTCTCTGCTGTTGCTTGCTGAAATGAGGAGAAGGGAGGGAAAAGAAGGGGGGGAAAAAGCAAAGAAAAAAGAAATAGCATCAGCGGGGTGTTTGGAATGCGATCGAATCCTGTTGGAAATAAGCTCATTACTCCCTTTTCTCAAACCGGGAATCACCTTATGGAGATGTTTATACTCTCATATTCCTGGGAGTTCACTGACCCCTCAGTCGCAAGTGAGAGTTGCCTTCCTGAGGAATAAGAAAAGGGCTGCACACTCCACATTCGTACTCAACATGATCCTGTG
>NC_051428.1:17574268-17576768 GCF_015228065.2 Penaeus monodon | reverse complement strand
GTGTGTGTGTGTGGTGGTGTGTGTTGTGGTTTGGTGTGTGTGTTTGGGGTGTGTGGGTGTGTTTTGTTTGTGTGTGTGGTTGTGGGGTGTGTGTGTGTGTGTGTGTGTGTTTTTGTGTTGGGTTTTTTATATATAATTTTAATATATATATAAATTATATTATATATATAATATATATTTAACACAGACACACACATATTATTTTTTAATATTTATATTATATAATATATTTTTTATATATTTTATATATATATTTATAATATATATATATATATAAAATTAATGTATCGGATAATATACATAAAACCACCACAACCAACACACCACACACACACACACAACACACACACAATTAAAATATTATAATTATATAATAATATATATATATAAATATAATATAAATATATATTATATATATTTTATATTCTACAATTAAAATATATATAAAATATAAAATATATATATATATATAATATATTTATATTAATATATTAGGTAGAGGTAACCACACACAACCCCACACACACACCACAACCCACAACAACACACAACATATATTTTATTTTCTATATATATATATATAATATAAATAATATATAAAAATTTTTTTTTTTTTTTTTTTTTTTTTTTTTTTTTTTTTTTTTTTTTTTTTTATTTATTCATTTATATATAATAAGCAAAAATAACAAGTGAAGAAAATGGTTCATTCTTTTAGCATTTCAACAGAAAAGGAGGATTTTCGGGCGGCCACCACCGGGCAGGTGACGCTGACCTCTTTAAGCCGACGTTTTGGCTGCAAGGTGTGATCACGTGACCTGAGAGCTTAAAGCTGTGTTGCTGACTCGCGCTCACACACACAGATACACACCAACACGTGTACACACAATGAGAGCACATGAGTGTGTATGTTCATTAACTTTTGTGCGCACGCGCTCGCACAGACATACACACACGTAATGATAATCACACAGATGACTCTCTCTCTCTCTCTCTCTCTCTTCTTCTCTCTCTCTCTCTCTCTCTCTCTTATATATATATTATATAATAAAATTTATATATATATATATATATATATATATATTTATTATTTTAATATATAATTAATATATATATAAAAAATTTTATATATAATATATGTATTATGCACACACACAAAACACACACACACACAACACACAATTATAAAATTTACTGTTTCTTCTCCCTTCTTTCTCTCTTTTTCCTCTCTTTCTTTTCTTCTTTTTCTTTTCTTTCTCTCTTTTCTCTCTTCCTCCTCTCTCTCCTCTCCTCTCTCTCTCTCTCTCCCTCTTTCCTCCTCTCTTTCTCTCTCTATAATTAATATATATATATATTAATATATATATATATAAAATAATATATATATATATATATGTGTGGTGTGTGTGTGTGTGTGTGTGTGGGTGTTATAATATATTTTATATATATATATATATAGATATAAATTTTGTAAATATATATACAACAATATATTATATTATATATAAAATATAATATATATATATATAATATATAATGTTTTGTATATATAATAAATTATAAAATTATAATTATATATATTATTGTATATATATTAATAACAAAAAATTTTAATAAAAAATAATATTATATATATATATATATATATATATATATATATATATATATATATGTAGAGAATAATATATATATATATGTATATACATATATATATATGTATATATATATATATATATATATATATATATATATATATCTATATATATATACATATATATATATATATATACACATACATATCCAAAAATATACACACATAAATCAATATGCTTGGAAAGAGCAAAGCCACACAAGGAAGGCGCACGAACTGGAATCATGAAATCCCCGAATTCTTTGACCTAAACCTCTGCTGGAAAATCATCTCTGGAGAGAAGGAGAGAGAGAGAGAGAGAGAGAGAGAGAGAGAGAGAGAGAGAGAGAGAGACGAGAGAGAGAATGAGAGAGAGAGAGAGAGAGAGAGAGAGAAGAGAGAGAGAGAGAGAATGAGAGAGAGAGAGAGAGAGAGAGAGAGAGAGAGAGAGAGAGAGAGAGAGACATATCAAGAGAGAGAGAGAGAGAGAGAGAGAAACAGATCAAGAGAGAGAGAGAGCTATAGTCCATCTGCCTCCCCCCCCCCCCGCAGGCCAGCCGACGCAGTTAACTTGGGGAAATTTCTCTCACTGACCTCTGACCTGCTTGTCCAAGAGTCAGTCGAGAAAAGCAGTGTGGGTGGGGAAGGGGGGAGGGGGAGAGGATGGGGAAGGGGGAAGGGGGAGAGGATGGGGAAGGGGGAAGGGGGAGAGGATGGGGAAGGGGGGAGGGGGAGAGGATGGGGAAGGGGGAGAGGATGGGGAAGGGGAAGGGGGAGAGGATGGGGAAGGGGGAAGGGGGAGAGGATGGGGAAGGGGGAAGGGGGAGAGGATGGGGAAGGGGGAAGGGGGAGAGGAGGGGGGGGGAAGGGGGG
>NC_051428.1:17569790-17574168 GCF_015228065.2 Penaeus monodon | reverse complement strand
CCTTTTGGCATCTTGGGCGCTGAAAAAAACAGTAAATACGGCGATCTTCGAAAATGGAGTTTTCCACTAATGGATGGTGTCCTCATCAGTGGCAGACTGGGGTCGCCCTGGGATAGGAAAACCGTATCCACAGATCTCCGACCATACTTGAACTTGCGATGCCAATGTTTGACAACGTCATTTCATTTCATCGAAGGTCTCCTGTGGTGTGCAGCCATTCAAGTATAAAAACCTGATCACTGGTTCCATTTTTACACTTTACTGCACTTTACTACTGTCTACCTGGATCATATTACAATATTTAGATTAAAGAAAAGTTTGGATATGGCAAATGGAAATGAACTATGATATTCCAATATAATATATAATATAATACACACATATATGTGTGTGTGTGTGTGTGTGTGTGTTATATTACTTATTATATTGGAATATCATGGTTCATTTCCATTTGTCATATACAAACTTTTCTTTAAACTAAATATTGTAATATGGTCCAAGTAGACAGCAATTTCGTGAAGAATCGCATCACTAATCAGTTGTCTTATCTATTCAAAAGCAAAACAACAAAGAAATTACCTTTGTTCTGGCGATCATGTCTAAAAAGGAGGTCTGTTTGCTCTCGAACGGTTTCGGCGGAGAATCTGATATAGTTATAAGGTTAGCAACAACTTTTGTAATATTTCAGTCACATTTCATTCTTGGGTTGACTTATTCTATTAAAAAAAAAAAAAATCCTTTGTTCTGGCGACCACGTCTTGAATGAAGATCTGTTTTGGCGTGAAATTCATCTCGCCTTTTTAGGCTGTAATAATTCCAGAAAGGTGACAAAATCGGATAGGAAGAGATAATAATAGCAGATTAACAATACCTATTTTGATAGTTCAATCCCATTTGATTATTGAGAGCGACAAGGGATATTAATTTCCTGGTTCATAGAGGACTGGGGACAAGCTTCGATTTTTATGCGCTTCAGTTCTCGCTTCGTTTAAAGTCTTTCTTTCAACGTGTTTATACCATATATAGAAAACATTCACTTGTTATCAACCAAGATTCAACATTTCCCTTTCGTATAAAAGAGTTCTTGGGCAATTATGAGGTGACAGGAAGCGATCATTCGATTTTCAAAGTGGGAAAGCCATAAGAATCGCGTTGGAGTAAAGGGTTTCTTCAATCCACTGGAAACCTTTGTCCTTATTTGGTTTTCTCTCTTCTAAAGCCTAGGAATCATTGAAAAGGATTAAATTATTATTAGTATTAGTATTAGTATTATTATCATTATTATTTTTTTTATTATCATTATTATCATTATTATTATTAGTAGTAGTAGTAGTAGTAGTAGTATTTCTATTATTATTGTTATTATTATTATTATTATTATTATCATTATTATTATCATTATCTTCCTCATTATTATTATTATTATTATTATTATTATTATTTAGCATTAGGTATTCCGGAACGTTTATCTTTTTTCAAAAGATTTTCTTTTTCAGATGTAGAATATATTGAAAATTCTGGCCTTGACATTATTGCAAAAAAAAAAAAAATCCTGCGTTTATAGTTTACGCGGAGAAATCCGTATCACCTATTGAATTAACCGATATCAACTTCTGTATTTTATCCTTATTAAAGAAAAAATCAAAAAACGTTTTTTTCAATTGACCTTCACGTTCTGGACTAACTGAAAAAATAAAAAATCTTATTTTAACAAAAAAAAAAAAAAAAAACTGATTTTCCTTTTTCAGGATTTATTTTCTTCTTCTTTCCTTCTCCTCTTTTTTCGCTTCATCCTTGTCCGTCTTTTTCCCTTTAACCTTCCCTTTTTCTTTTCCTTTTTCTCTTTTATTTTCTATACACATTTTCCTCTCTTTTTTCTTCATTTTCTTCTTATCTTCCTTCATTTCATTTCTCTTCATCTTCATCATTTTTTATTTCTTCCTTTATTTATCTCTTCGCTTTTTTTCTCCTCATTTTATTTCCTGTTCCTCTTTTTTCATCTTTATCTTTATCCTTATTCCCTATTGTTTACCCCCTTTTTACGTTTATCTTATTTTATTCCATCCCCCATTCCTCTTCATCTTTATTGTTATTATTATCATTATTATTATTATTATTATTATCCCCCACCTATTCTTCTTAACTTTTTCTTTTCTTTTCTCATTTCATCCCCCCATTTCTCTCTTTCTTTCTTTCTTTTTTTATTTCACCTCCTTTCGTTTCCTTTATTTCATTTTTTTCCCTCGGGTGATTCACGAGCGAGGCAGCGAGCGAGCGAACGAGAGTGCCAATCCAGCTTCATTTCCTCGCGCAGTGCCAACTCGGTGCCACTGAAACCACGTTCGTTTGTCTTGGCGTCGACTTATCACTGTGTTCTCCTGGCTGCGTTTCAGTGGACAATAAACAGAAGAGGGGAAAAAGGAAGAGGAGGAGAGAGATAGGGGGGGGGCGAAGAGGGAGGGGAAAGGGAGGGAGGGAGAGAAGGGGGGTAGAGAGAGAGAGAGAGAGAGAGAGAGAGAGAGAGAGAGAGAGAGAGAGAGAGAGAGAGAGAGAGAGAGAGAGACATTCATACATACAGACAGAGACAGATAAACATACATACAAACAAACAAATATATATAGAAAAAACAACAACAAATATACCAAAGAAACAGAAAGAGAAAAAAGAAAATACCCCCCCCCCCACCAAAAAAAGTAGAAAAAAAAACACACAGAAACGTTTATAAACACCCCTGCGCCGGCGTTAACGTTTCAATCTGTCAACAAGGAATTCTGTCGACAACATGGCTAGCCGAGATACGATCAGAGGAAGGTGTGTAAAATCCCTTGAACTGTTTTATGACTATTCTTAGAAACCGTTTTATCAGAAACGCTGTTTACGTGTGTGTGTGTGTGTGTGTGTGTGTATGTGTGTTTTTTGTGGATGTGTTTGTCTGTATCTAGGTCAATAGCTATATCTATATTCATATCTATTGCTGTGTTTGTATCTGTGTGTGTATCTATATCTATATATCTATAGCTGTATCAATATCTATGTGTCTATAGATGTATCTATATCTATATATCTATATCTATATATGTATCTGCATCTATAAATAGATTGATAACATGCCCTGCAAAAAGCCAGGGTAAGATACCAAAGTATCTATCCAACTGGCTGTGCTTCTATTCGTGTAGAGGGCTATTAGTCAAACATTAGTGTTATTTATATACATGCCTGAAGGGCTGTGCTATTATCACTGTATAAAAATATAATTTCGGCTGGTAAAAAAACTTTTATATCACTAATTATGTCAAAGACAAGTCCAGTGTTTACAATAAAGCTAATATAATCAGCAAGTGCTAATCCGATCTGAGAACGAGCACTAGTTCTGACATCCTGAAGGCAACACACATCAACATTTTCGGAGTGAAGGTACTGGGAGAGAGCCGCTTTGCGTTTCTGTAAACTGTTTATGTTCCAGGTAATACATTTCGTGAGATTACTTGGAGGCTTGGATTGTTTGACCACTTCCAAGGCCCACTACAGGGTGATGTTGTTGATCGAGGAGGAACGCAAACATCCTTTCCTGAAATTGAGATTGTTAGGACATCTGCTGTTGCATCATGAGCATCATCTGCTCCATCTGCCGAAGCAGCATCTGTAGCAGATCCTTAATTTCTCCGTTGGACTCTTGTTTGTCCTGCTGCAGTGAGGGCTGAGCTGTAACTGATGCTGAAGCTGGTGCAGCAGATGGCACTAGGGTTGGTACTGCAGCTGGTGTCGAAGCTGGTGCAGAAGCTGATGCAGCATGTGGTGCTAGGGTTGGTGCTGCAGCTGGTGCTGAAGCTGTTGCTGATACTTGAATTGACGGAGCCGTAACTCCTGTTGGTGCTGGTACTGTGGCCGGTGCCATGGCTTCCTCTGCAGGGGCCACCACTGTTGACCTTCGCAGGTGTGGGAATTCCCCCACATCATCAACGCGCGGGGCTGGGAGGGGCTGTTGTGGGGGGGGGGGGGGCTGCCTGTTTTTTTGTCATTTGTTTTTCTGTCCTTTGGGTAGTAAATGCACAATGGAGAATTATCTTTGTGCTCTAGTCGGCAGTTCACGCATTTCCGAGGGATAATTTTTCCTTCAGAAATCTTTTCTGCACATTTTGAGCTTCCGTGTGGAAGAGCGCAGTACCGGCATCGCGGCCCGTCTCGTGGACAGGCACGTGTTCCGTGGCACCGCTTTGAGCAGTTAGAGCAAAACAGGGTCAGGGATTTGAAGACGGCACACCTAAAGTGTGCCATGCCCTCAACCATTTTGATACTTTTGGGAATTACCTCCCCCTCATGCGTTATGATGACTCTCTGGGCCATCATTCCGTTGATCTTCATGCGTCTCGCATGGAT
>NC_051428.1:17547290-17554790 GCF_015228065.2 Penaeus monodon | reverse complement strand
CCATTCATCTCTCTCCTCTCTCTCTCTCTCTCTCTTTTCTCTCTCTCTTTCTCTCAGGAAACTCATTCATTCCTGTTTACTAAGACAAAAAACAGCTTTGTTTACATCTCCCGACAGGTGTTTTACTACGACCACATACCTATGTAAAAAAAAAAAAAAAAAAAAAAAAAAATCGAAAAAGAAAGATAAAAAAAGGGGAAATTTTGAGACATGGCTCCCTTCCAGAATCCGTTCACTTATGTCCCGTTGTTCATAAATGTTCACAATTGTTCCACATTTGTTCTTTCGGTCAAATAACCTGTGACCCCGAGAGCTGTGTTATCACGGCGCGTTACATAATTCATCTGTTCGTTATGACGTCACAAAAGATAGAGATAGCAGGTTGGCAGAGAGAGAGGGAGGGAGAGGGAGGGAGAGGAGGGGAGGGAGAGGGAGGGAGGGAGAGTGGGAGAGGGAGGGAGAGAGGGAAGGAATGGGGGAGGGAGGGAAGAGAGGGAGGGAGGGATGCAAGGAAGAGAGACAGTGAAGGGAATAGGGTTGGAGGGTCGAGGAGAAGGGAAGCGAGGAGGGAAGGAGGGAGGGAAAGGGGGAAGGGGAGTGGATGTTGTAGCTGATAAGAATATTCTCCCCCAGACGCCCACCTCTTGAAAAGGAAGAGAGAGCGAGAGTAGAGAAGAGAGAGAGAGAGAGAGAGAGGAATAGAGAGAGAGAGAAAGAGAAGAGAGAGGAGAGAGAGAAGAGAGAGAGGAAATAGAGAGAGAGAGAAAGAGAGGAGAGAGAGAGAGAGAGAGAGCGGCGAGAGAGAGCCGGAAAAAGATAGAGAGAGCGAGAGAGAGAGAGACAGAGAGACAGAGAGAGAGAAAGACAAACAAAATCAAACAACAAACAGAGAAACAGACAATTACGAAAACAGAGACGATCAAACTGATAGATAAAGAGAAGATAAGAAGCCCCCACCCCCCTCAAAAAAAAAAAAAAAAAAAAAAAAAAAATCTCCACAAACAAAAAAAAAAAAAAGAAAAATTAACAAAACTAATAACCCCCAAAAGAAACTATTCCTCCCCCCCCCCAAAAAAAAAAAACGTGAAAAAAAATCATATTTCCAAAAATTCCCCCAAATACTTCCTGGTTCAGATTTCCTTATCCTCTCTGTGTGGTTGCAACTCGGCTCAACGCGGGGCAAGTCGGTGTCGGTCGCTGCCTCGCCGCTTGACTTTCTCTCTCTCCTCGTCTCCTCCCTCTCCATCTCTTCTTCTCTGTCTAATGTCATCTCCTCTCATTTCTCTCTCATTTCCTCTCATGTCTTCTCTGCATCTCTCTCCTCTCTCTCTCTCTTTCTCTCTTCTCTCTCTCTCATTCTCTCGCTCTCTCTACTCTCTCTCATCTCTCCTCCTCTCTCGTCTCTCATCTCTCGTCCTCTCCTCTCTCTCTCCTCTATCTCTCTCATCCCTCTCATCTCTCTCTCTCTCTCTCTCTCTCTCTCTATCTATCTATCTATCTATCTATCTATCTATCTATCTATCTCTATCTATCTATCTATCTATCTATCTATCTGTCTATCTATGTCTCTCTCTCTCTCTCCTTCTCTCCCTCCCCCCCATTTGCTTGTCCTCTCTTCTTCCTTTCCTTTCCTTTTCTTTCCCCCTTTCGTTTCTTGTCTCTCCTTTTCTTCTTCCCCCGCCCTCTCCTCTTCTTTTCTTTTTCCCCTCCTCTCCTCTCTCCCACTCTCTTCTTCTTCGCGTTCCCGGTCATCCTCGTCTCTCTCCCCTCCCCCCTCCCCCCTTGCCTCACCCCCCCTCCCTTCCCTTCACCCTCCCCTCCCTTTTCCTCGTCTCTCTCTCTCCCCCCCCGTAAACCCCTAAATAAACCTGCCCTCAGCAGGGGTCTCTGGCGAGACGCGGGGAGGAAGCAGAATCATTTATGTGGAGGAGGGGGGTGGGGGAGGGGAAGGGGGAGGGGTGAAGGTGGTGGAGGGGGAGGAGGTGGGAGAGATGGAGGGGGAGGTAGGAGGGAGGTGGTGGAGAGGTAAAAGGAGGTGGGATGGAGAGGGAGGAGGTAGGGGGGGAGATGGAGGAGGCGAAGGAAGGTGGGGTGGGGAGGAAGAGGGAAGGAGAGGGGCAGGAGATGGAGAAGGGGTCGGGAGGAAGGAGGAGGTGGGAGAGATGGAGGAGGAGGAGAGATGGAGGAGGAGGAGAGATGGAGGAGGAGGAGAGGGGTGAGGGATGGAGGAGAGGGGGGAGGGGTGTAGGCGTTGGAGATGTAGGAGGAGAAGGAGGTGGGGAGGAAGAGGGAAGGAGAGGGGGCAAGAGGTGGAGGAAAGGAAGAAGGAGTTGAGAGGAAAGAGTAGGAGGAAGAGGAGGAGGAGGAGGAGGTGGGGAAGGGGGAAGAGGAGGAAGGTTTAGATGGAAGGAGAAAGAGGAGAGAGAGAGGAGGCAGGTAGATGGAAAGAGGAGGAGAAAAGGGGAGATGGGAAGGGAAGCAGGAGGGAGAGGAACGAAAGGGGAAACGTACGGGAATAAGGAGAAGGCCGAATAAAGAGAAAGCGGGAAAATAGATGAGAGAAGGGAGGCAGAGAAGGAGAGAGAGGTTGGATGACGAAGAGGAGGAAAGTGACAGATGGAGAAACAAGAGGAGCATTGATGAGGGAAGAGGAAAGGGGGAGGAAGATGTGGAGGAGAAGGAAAAGAAGAAGAGAAGAAGAAGAAGAGAAGGAGGAATAATGAGAAAAAGAGGACGAAAAGAATAATCAGAAGATGAAGAAGTGATATAAAGCCAAAATAGAGGAAGAAGAAGAGGAGGAAGAGGAAGAAGAGAAGTCAGAAGAGGAAGGAGAAAAGGAGGAAGATGAAGGAGAAGAAGAAGAGACATGAGAAAGGAAGAAGGGGAGGTAGAAGAAGAGGAATCAAGAAAAAAATAATAATAAGGAGGAAGGGGGGGAATAGAAGAATGAAGAAGAGGAGAAGATGAAACACAAGATAAACGTGAACAAGAGGAAGACGAAGAAGGGGAAGAAAAGGAGTAGGAAAAAAATAGAATGGGAGGAAGAAGAAAAAGAAGAATAAGAAGAAGAGGAAGAAAAAAAAAGAGAGAACATGAAGAGGGAAAATAAGAAAACGGGTAAGAGGAGAAAGAGGAGGAAAAAGAGAAGAAGAAATAGGAATAAGAAGATAAAAAAAGCAAAATAAGAGGAGGAAGAAGAAGAGCAAGAGAGAAGGAAAAGGAGGGGGAGGAGGAGGAGGAGGAAGAAGAGGAGGAGGAGGAGGAGGAGGAGGAGGAGAAAGAGGAGAAGGAGGAGGAGGAGAAGAAGGAGAGGAGGAGGAGGAGGAGGAGGAGGAGGAGGAGGAGGAGGAGGAGAAAGAGGAGAAGGAGGAGGAGGAGGAAGAAGAGGAGGAGGAGGAGGAGGAGGAGGAGGAGGAGGAGGAGAAGGAGGAGGAGAAAGAGGACGAGGAGAAAGAGGAGAAAGAGGAGAAGGAGGACGAGAAAGAGGAGAAGGAGGAGGAGGAGAAAGAGGAGAAAGAGGAGAAGGAGGAGAAAGAGGAGAAAGAGGACGAGAAAGAGGAGAAGGAGGAGGAGAAAGAGGAGAAGAGGAGAAGGAGGAGAAAGAGGAGAAGGAGGAGGAGGAGAAAGAGGAGAAGGAGGAGAAGGAGGAGGAGGGGGAGGCTGAGCCCTGCTCCGCGGCCTCGAACAGCGACGCAGGAAGCAAAGGGAAGAGAAGAGGCCGATGACTCGCGGGGAAACGGGTGTAAAGGAGAATAAACTGAAGAAGGAAAGACGAGGAAATAGGGGAAAAGGCAGAAAATGGCGCCTCGGGAAACAGGGCTAAAGAGGAGACAATAAAGAAGAGGAAAAGTAAAGAGAAGATGACACTGAGGGAAACGGGTGTAAAGGAAAAAGAGTAAAGAAGAGGAATTGGAATAAAAGAAGAAAAAGACTTCAAGGGAAACGGATGTAAAGAAAAATAAGAAAAGATACACCTGGGTAAACAGGAAAAAAGAAAAAAAAAAGAGAAATAAGGTTAAAATGACATCTAGGGAAACGGACATAATGAGAAATAATAAAAAATAAGAAATAAAGGAAAAGGATGTACAGAAAAAAATAAAGAAAAGAGATTAGTAAAGAAAAAGAAAATTACTTTTAGGGAAACAGACGTAAAGAAAAAGAAGATGACTAGGGAACAGACGTAATAAGAATAAAGATAAATGAATAAAATAAAATAGAAAACACAAAAAAAGAGAAAAATAAATCGAGGGAAACTAACGTAAAGAAAAATGAAGGAAAAACAAAAAATAGAAAAAAGGAATTAAAAAAATGGCTTCTATAGAAAATGAAATAGAGAAAAAAAACAAAAGACAAACACAAACATATAGAGAAAAAAAAATCGGAAATGGACGTTAAAAAAAGAAAAAAAGAAAAAAGAAAAAGAACAAGAAAATGAATTAGAAAAAAAAGAAAAAAAAAGAGAAACTAGAGAAAAAAGGGAAAATGTGGAAAGGAAAATAATATGCATATATATATATACATATATATATATATATATATATATATATATATATATATATATATATATATTTGTGTGTGTGTGTGTGTGTGTGTGTGTGTGTGTGTGTGTGTGTGTGTGTGTGTGTGTACATACATATATATATATAAAGATGACACCTGGGGAAACGGACGCAAAAAAAGAAGAAAGAAGGAAAAACAAGAACCGTCAGTATGATAAAAGCGGAGAAAGGAAATGAACGGAAATGAAAGGGAAGGAAAGTATTGGTTGACACGTGTATGCTTTGCGGAGAGAGGGGGGGGAGGGGGGGGAGGGGGGAGGGGGGTCTGATCCTGTTCCTGTTATTTCGTTTTATCTTTTTCCTTCTTCTTCTCCTCCTTTTCCTCCTCTTTCTCCTTTTTTCTTCGTTTTTTTTCTTCCTCTTTTCCTTCTCCTTCTTCTTCTTCTCCTCCTCCCTTCTCCTCCTCCTCCTCCCCTCCTCTTCCTCTTCCTCTTCTTCCTCTTCTTTACTTTCGTCTTATTATTATTATAATCATCAATACATCATCATCATTATCAACAGTATTATGATCATCGTTATCATTATTTTTATTATCATTATAATCTTTGTCATCATCACTTCTATCATTCGCCTCTACATCTTTCACAAAAAGTCTATTTTGGTGTCAAATCCTGACACACAAACAAAACATCAGTCTCCATCATCTGTCACTCATTTTGTGTCATGTGTCATTCCTCGAGAGTCACGTGTCATGTGGCACCGATCGAAGTGTCATTCCTTCCGTCGCCGCTGCCTGGCGGTGTCAACGCATGGCACTAACAAGCAGGCTGAGGGGGGGAAGGGGGGGAGGGGGGGAGGGTGTCATAAATAATATGGTGTTATTATTTCTTGTGTTATTTGTGTTATTGTTTTAAGGTCGTGTTATTTATTAGTTATTATTTTTTACGCCGTGTTATTTCGTGTTATTATTCTCCTTTATTGTTATCATTTCGTTTCGTGTTATTCGTGTTTTTATCATCACTCTAGATCGTGTTATTTTTGTTATTGTTTTAGCGTCGTGTTATTTGTGTTCTAATTTCCTCTGTCATTTCGCATGTGTTTTACAAGTATTTATCATATCTTATTTGTGTTATCTTTACGTGTTATATATGTGTTATCATTTACGTTGTGTTATCTTTACTCTACGTGTTATTTATGTTATGTTATCATTTACTTTGTGTTATTTGTGCTTTAGTTTTAAGATTATGTCGTGTTATTATTGTACGTAACACCTCATGCAAAGCCATACCTGTGTTCAGTGTTTCAGTGTTATGCTTTTACTCTGTGTTATGTCGCGCTCTGTGTTATGTATTCACGTATTTTTATCAGTTTACATTATTATAATTCCAGACATTTTTTTTTTTTTTTTTTTTTTTTTTTTTGTTTGTTTGTTATGCTATAACTTGAGTCTGGGTGTAGAGTAAATATTCTTGCTGTATTTCATTTCCTTAATGGGTGGAACAATTCTATTTCATTTTATTAATCAACTTATCTAGTTGCATGTTTATCTGTCTATTTATTTATGTATGAATTTCTTTGTTTTTCTTTTTCTTTCATTTTTTCATATATTTTTCCAATCCTTTCTTTTTTTCTTTTTCTCCTTTTTTGTTTATTCGTGTATTTACTTGTCTATTCATTTATTCCTCTATCTATTTGTCTATCTATCTTTGCCTTATTACAATACTGAATCGTACATTTTTGTCTCAAAGTAAAGATAATATATATATATATATATATATATATATATATATATATATATATATATATATATATATATATATATATGTATATATATATATACATATATAAATATATATATATATATATATATATATATATATATATATATATATATATTCTTCTTTTAACGGTAGGTTCATGTCCGAGCCGCCGTGGTCACAGCATGATACTTAATTGTAGTTTTCATGTTGTGATGCTCTTGGAGTGAGTACGTGGTAGGGTCCCCAGTTCCTTTCCACGGAGAGTGCCGGTGGTACCTTTTTAGGGAATACATAGATAGACAGAGAGACAAATACAATTTTTCTTTCATTTTTTTCTTTATTTCTTTCTTTTCTTTTAATTTTTCTTTCTTTCCTTCTTTCTTCTTTTTCCTTTCCTTTTCTCTCTTTTTCTTTCTTTCTTTTTCATTTTCAAAAATCATCGTTAACATGTTCACAAACAACTGTTAGCCATTTAACTGCCGTTCGGAGACCGTGCAGGAGATTTCATTTGCATACTGATGATTAATAATTGTGACAAAGTTACTGTTTCACTTGTGATGCGAAACAGAAGGGGGAGAAAGGTGTTAGTTACGGCTGTGTTATATTGAAGGGTTTGTGCTATAATGATGGAATTATGTGGAGATGATAGAGGGGGAGAGGAGGGGGAGGAGAGGAGGAGGAGGGAGATGGTGGAGGAGGAGGAGGAGGAGGGAGATGGTGGAGGAGGAGGAGGAGGAGGAGGGAGTGGTGGAGGAGGAGGAGGAGGAGGAGGAGGTGGAGGGAGATGGTGGGGGAGGAGGAGGAGGGGGGAGAAGGAGGAGGAGAAGGAGGGGGAGAAGAAGAAGAAGAGGAGGAAAAAAATGATAGGGGAGAGGGGAGGAGGAAGGGGATAGCGGGGTAGGAGAAGGAAGAGGAAAGTGAGGAGAGGAAGAAGACGAAGAAGAAGACAATAGTAAGAGGCAGAGAGAAAAAGGAAATCTGTAACACACCCCGTCAGCAGGCTGCCAAAAACCTGTTAAAGTGTTATCATACGTGGCATTCCGACATTGGCACCCCTGACTAGTGTAACGTTGGTATGCCTGACTGAAAGCGATACATGTTGGCTACAAGTTTAACTGTGTTTGTATGTGTATTGTTTTATTGTATTTGTTCTGTTTGGTTGTTTTTGCGTTGTTTTTATTTTTATTTTTGTTGATTTCCGTGTGTGTTTATAAGTGGGTATATATGTTAATTCTCTAAAA
>NC_051428.1:17541864-17544690 GCF_015228065.2 Penaeus monodon | reverse complement strand
TTTCTCTCTCTCTCTCTCTCTCTCTCTCCGTTTCTTATCTATCTCTATCTATCTATCTATCTACTTATCTCTTTTGGGGGATGGAGTATCTATAAAAACTTAAATAAATGCTCAACAAGATTCAGTGTATTTCAGCGCAACACGAAAAATCTCTCTCAATTTTCATTCAATTAACCGATGAAAAAACGCTTTACAAATTCACTATTTCCCTTGACGGCCAAAGATACTATTATTGTTACCTTTATTTTTCTTATTTATTTTTTTGTTATTTGTTTTTTGTTTTCTGCATTATGTTAAACTAACACCACCTTCAAATTACTTATAAAAGACGAAGCTTGATTTCAAATACTTATTACCTTTAAAGGAATTTATATTACTGTCAGATACTTATTACTTATAACAGATTAACATTGGTTACATTTACGTATTACTTATGTACGACTAACAGAAATTTCATATACTTATTACTCAGAAACATTACTTTCAAATACTTTTTACTTTTAAAAGGCTAACGTTACTTAGAAATATGTATTACTTATAAAAGTCAAATACTTATTTGTATAAAGAACTAGCATTACTTCTAAATACTTATTACCTATAGAAGCCAAATATTTATTACTAATAAAATCCAAATAGTTATTACTTATAAAATTCAAATACCACTTATAAAAGCCAAATACTTATTATTTGTAAAAGGCAAATACTTATTATTTATAAAAGACAAATAATTATTACCTATAAAAGACAGATACTTACTACTATGAAGCCAAACAGTTATTACTTATAAAAGCCAAATACTTATCACTTATAAAATCCCAAGACTTATTACTTATAAAGCCAAATACTTATTACTTATAAAAAAGCAGCATCGCCAACGGGTAAATACCGGAGACAAGTAAGTAAACAGCACAGGCAGCGTTGCCAAGGCGACATCAACGAGCTTGTTAGTCCCTAATTGCGTGTCAAGGAGGAGAAAGGGGGGGAGGGGGAGGTAGGAAGGTAGGTAGATGGCTTATAAGCATTAAGGGGGGGAAAGGAGCAGGTAACAGAAAAATAAGGAGAAAAAAATGGTAAAATATCGTTTTTTAAATCCTTTCGACAGTATGGAAGAGACCCCAGGTACAAAAAAAGAAGAAAAAAAGAGAGAGGGAGAGCAAAAAAGGGAAGAAGATGAGGGGAAAAAAAGAAAAGAAGAATAATGGCGGTGGAATTTCATGCTTAGGGTTACCTCAGAATCTGCAGGTATGTCCGTAATCCCCAGCAGACCGAAAAAGTTTTGTGCCAGGCCTCTCTGACTTAACCACACGCTCCGTTTTCTATTTCTCTTTCCCCCTTTTTTATGGAAATTGTATGGAATTTTTCTTTCATTCTGTAGCGGAGAGGATCAGTATATGGTCGAAATAATAATGTCTACTTAAGCGCCGTAGACTGAAAAAGATGGAAAAAATAAGCAAAGAAAGGAATGAGAGCGGAAAATTGCTTAATAATTAAGTGATAAATATCCACTTTCCGAATGGCTGAATCAGGCGGTTGAATATACGAACCTAAATGTTTTTCTTTTTTTCCATAAATATTAACTCCAAAATATTTAATACTCGCGATAAAAGCAATGAAGATAAACCTTAACATTCAATGCTTTTCATATTTTAATACTGTCGCCTGATGTAATTGCATCATCAAATATTCATATATGTCTTTTCAGTGAGAGAAAAAAAAATAGGCAGACGATTTTATTTTATAGTTAATAACATTAGATAGTTAATAACCAAGGCTTTCAAAAGTAAAGAAAAGAAATAATAAATAGACTAATTAATATATAAAATGAATGAATGAATAAATAAAGAGATAAATAAGTAAATTGATAAAGAGGTAAACAAACAAACAAACAAATAACAATAAGTAATTAAATAAATGAATATGAATATATGGAAATTATTTTCTTTTAAAGGTGCAACATTAATTTAGATAAAAGGGTTTCCTTCCGATTCTGTGAACTACTGAACACGCATACCTACCCCCCCTTCGACCTCCACCCCCCTCCTCGGCTTGAAATGCCTGTTGTGAGTGAAAAGTATTTAGAGGAACGGGATAATGAATGAACAAGACGAAAAGGAAAGGGAAGAGAGAGAGTGGGAGGGGAGAGAGAGAGGGAGGGAGGAAGAGAGAGAGAGGGGGGGGTAGGGAAGAAGAGAGAGAGAGAGAGAGAGAGAGAGAGAGAGAAAGGGAGGAGAGGGGGCAGAAAGAGAGAGGCAAAAACTAAGAGATAAAAGCAGTCTGACAGAAAAATAAAAAACACAGAAAAAGAGACAGGCAAACAGAGAAAGAGCGAAAGAGAGACGGAAACAGAAACAGAGAAAGAGGGAGAAGGAAAAACAAAGAGAGAGAGAGTCCCCCAAGACCACAGTGCCAGCGCCCGTGTGGCCCTAAGCGGTGCCACCTCAACATGCTTCGAATGCCATGAGGCCGCACATTTCCTGACTATGTTGTAACGTTCCGGTCAGCGATTGGGCGCTTGGGGGCCGCCGGGCCGCCGATCCTCGCTAGGTGCCGACGGGGGCTGACGATGGGGGCTAACGACGGGGGCTGACGACGGGGGCTGATGACGGGGGCTGACGATGGTGAGGATGACGATGGAGGCTGACTCTGGTGGGCCTGATGATGGGGGCTGACGTTGGTAGGGCTGATGACGGAGGCTGACGATGGGGGCTGATGACGGAGGCTGACGATGGTAGGGCTGATGATGGCTGACGAGTTTCTCCGTTTCTGTCGATCTGGCTTTCTCTCACCTTTTTTTTTTTTTCTGTCTCCCTCTTCTCTTTTCCCCTC
>NC_051428.1:17511864-17531864 GCF_015228065.2 Penaeus monodon | reverse complement strand
TCTCCCTCTCCCTCTTCTCCTTTTCTCGCTTCCCCTCTTCTCCTCACTTCCTCTCTTATCATCCTTCCTTCTTCTCTTCTCTTCTCCCCCTTCCTTCCCTTCTCTTTCCTTCTCCTTTTCACTTTTCCTCCCTTTCCCTATTCTTCTTTCCATTTTTACTGAGGATGTTTTTTCCTCCTTGCCTTTCCCATATTTCCCTAACGACTTTGCAGAGTTTTACCTCAAGGAGATATTGTCGATCTCCCCCCCCCCCCTCTCTCTCTCTCTCTCTCTCTCTCTCTCTCTCTCTCTCTCTCTCTCTCTCTCTCTCTCTTTTCATGTCTCTTTCTCTCTGTCTCTGTCTCTTTCTCTCTGTCTCTCTCTCTCTCTCTCTCTCCTCTCTCTCTCCTCTCTCCTCTCTCTTCTCTCTCTCTCTCTCTCTCTCTCTCTCTCTTTTCATGTTTTCTCTCTGTCTCTCTGTTTCTCTCTCTCTCTCTCTCTCTCTCTCTCTCTCTCTCTCTCTCTCTCTCTTTGTTTTTATCTTTGTGCTGCACTATTTTGCATCTAGGTTGTTTGTTTGCTCTTGTTTTACGTGTATGTGTGTGTGTGTGTACGTGTATGAGATTACCTTTGTTTATTTGTATATGTATGTGTGTTTTGGTATATCTTTATGTGTGTGTGTGTCTATGTACGCGTGTGTGTGTGTCTGAGCTGTGTGCATGTGTGTGTTTACAAGACTAATCTGCGCCATTACATTGCTTCTGACAGTTTCCTCCTCCGCATCGATTCCTTTTTTCTGTCCTTTCCCGGCGCCCAGGAAGTCGATCTTTCCGCCATGAATAAAAAGGGAAAGAGAGAATGATAACAAACCGATAAAAAACGAAACCCCACTCGTTCATTAGCGTGTCTCTGACGTCATCCGTGAAATAGACGTGACGGAAGACCATCGCTTCCTGCCGGGTATTTGCATAACGAAGACCCGCCATTGGCGTCGTCTCGCTTCCCGCTGCCCCCTTCGCGGCCCCTCGCTTCCCCTGCGAGGCACGCCCCCAGCTGTCCATTATGGCCACCCTTCTCCGTTACCCGTCGTGGCCGCCCTCTGATCTCTTTCTCTCCCTCTCTCCCTCTACCTTATTTATCACATCTCCCCCCTCCTCTTCCTCGTCCGGCCCCCTCGCTCGCTCTCCTTGTCTCGGCTCCCCCGCCCCCCCTTCACGGCTCTTCCCGCCATCCATTTTCCTCGCGTTTTTATACCTTCTGGCCACGTTGTCGATTTTGCTCTGAGCTGTTTTTTCAAGTCTGTTTCCTTCGTTTATTCAAATTTCCGTTAAGACTGCACGTGTTCTCATCATTCTACATATGTTTTCCTGTTTCTTTCATATTCTTTTTGATACCAAGGGAAATGAGAGAGGATACGAACGTATTTTTTTATATCTCCGGGAAATAAGAGGTGATACGAACCCAAGATATCTTCCAGCTATTTTTTTATTTTCCTTTTTTTCGCCTTTTTATCTTCCCCATATCGCATTACGTTCAAGTAAGGCTTCTTATCTCTCCTACTTTCTCTTTAATCTCACTTCCTTGGCTTCACTCATCCTTATTCGCACACGAAAAATAGCAAAAAAGAAGGGGGGAAATATGGCAGAGAGAGAGAGAGAGAGAGAGAGAGAGAGAGAGAGAGAGAGAGAGAGAGAGACAGAGAGAGAGAGAGAGAGCGAGAGAGAGTAGAGGCAAAAAAAAAACAAGGCGAAAAAAGAGAGGGAGAGAGTAGATAAGAACGAGCTGAGACAAGATACAGCGGGAAACAGAGACAGACAGAGGGAGAGAGACAGGCAAACAGACAGAGGGAGAGAGAGAAATATAGAAAGAGAAACAGAGACAAAGTCAGAGAGAGAGAGAGAGAGAGAAGGAGACAGACAGACAATTCAACTTAATTCCTCTATTCCTTAAAGTGTCACGTTTCAAAATTCAAATATAATTCATACACAAAATAAGATACAGATCTTGTAACCAGACTGCAAGGCCTTATCTAGAGACGATCAGCTATAAAAGAATCATGTGAATATTAAGATTAGTTTAGGAAATAACACAAATTGAAATTAAATGAATAACTGTCTGCAGATAGACGAGAGGAGACGACCAAAGAGAGGAGAAGTATGTGAGAGATAGAATAAGAAGAGAGAGAGAGAGAGAGAGAGAAGTAGGGAGAGAGAGAAATAAAGTGAGAGAGAGAGAGAAAAAAAAAAATAAAGAGAGAGAGAGAGAGAGAGAATTAGAAGATAAGGAGAGATAGAATAATTAGAGGAGAGAGAGTGAGTGAGTGAGAGAGAGTGCAGAGAGAGAGAGAAGTGCGAGACCGAGAGAGTGAGCGAGGAGGCGAGAATAGAGAGAGAGGGAGAGAGAAAGAGAGAGAGAAAGAAAGAGAAGAGAGAGGGAGGGAGAGAGAGAGAGGGAGAGAGAGAGAGAGAACGGGGTAGGAGGACAAAGAAAAAGAGAGAGAGATAAGAATGAAGGAAGATCGAGAATCGAATACAAGAGAAAAAAAAAATTTTTAACCCTTTTCCTCCCCCTCCCCCCCCCCCTTTTACGCCCAATCCCTCTCCCTCAATGCACTTCTCCTCCCTAACCCTCTCATCTCTCTCTCTCTCCTCTCTCTATCTGCTCTCTCTCTCTCTCTCTCTCTCCTCGCTCTCCATCTCTCTCTCTCTCTCTCGATCTCTCGTCTTCTCTCTCTCCTCTCTCTCTCTCTCTCCCTCCTTCATCTCTCTCTCTCTCTCTCTCTCTCGCATCGCTCGCTCTCTCCTCTCTCTCTCTCTCTCCCCGTCTCCTCTCATCCTTCGTCTCTCCTTCTCTCGTCGATCCTCTCTCCCTCTCTCTCTTCTCGCTCTCTCTCGTCCCTCTCCTCTCCCCTCGTTCTTCGCTCTCTCTCTCCTATCTCTCTCTTTTCTCTCTCTCTCTCTTTCCTCTCCTCTGCTCCTCTTTCTCTCTCTCTCTCTCCTCTCGTTCTAGCTCTCTCCTCTTTCTCTCTCTCTCTCATCCTCTCTCTCTCTCTCTCCTCACTCTCTCTCTCTCGTCCTCTCTCTCTCTCTTTCTCTCTCTCTCTCTCTCTCTCTCTCTCTCTCTTCTCTCTCTCTCTCTCTCTCTCTCTCTCTCTGTTCTATCTCTCTCTCTTTCTCTCTCTCTCTCTCCTCTCTCTCTCTCTGTCTCTCTCTCTCCAAGATCTCTCATCTCTCTCTTCATCTCCCTCTCTCTCCTCTCTCGTCTCTCCCTCTCTCTTCCTCCTCTTCTCTCTGTCTTTCTCTTCTCTCTCTCTCTCTCTCTCTCTATCTCCCTCTCTCTCTCTCTCTCCTCTCAGTCTCCTCATCTCTCTCTCCTCTCTCTCTCTCTCCTCCTCCCCTCTCTCTCTCTCTCTCTCTCTCTCTCTCTCCTCTCTTTCTTCTCTCTCTCTCTCTCTCTATCTCTCTATCTATCTATCTATTTGTATCTATCTATCTATCACTTCCTCTGCGTGTTTCTCTTTCCCTCTATCTATCTATCTGTCTATCTATCTATCGCTTCCTCTGCGTGTTTCTCTTTCTCCCTATCTATCTATCTGTCTATCTATCTATCTCTTCCTCTGCGTGTTTCTCTTTCTCTCTATCTATCTATCTGTCTATCTATCTATCTCTTCCTCTGCGTGTTTCTCTTTCTCTCTATCTATCTATCTGTCTATCTATCTATCTCTTCCTCTGTGTGTTTCTCTCACGTTTTATTCCCCCTTTCTTAACCCTTCTTCTAACCCGTTTTCTTCGGGATGATAATCATTCGTTGATTTTTTTCCCCTCTTTAGTTCTCGTCTTTTCATCAGGATAATTCGCTCAAGTCCTTAATGACTCTCTCTCTCTCTCTCTCTCTCTCTCTCTCTCTCTCTCTCTCTCTCTCTTCTCGTCTCTCTCCTCTCTCTCTCTTGTCTTCTCTCTATCTTCTCTCTCTTTCTCTCTCTCTCTCTCTCTTCTCTTCTATCTCTCTCTCTCTCTCTCTCTCTCTCCATCTCTCTCTCTCTCTCTTTCTTTTCTACTCTATCTCTCTCGTCTCTCTCTCTCTCTAATCTCTCTCTTTCTTTCCTACTCTCTCGCTCTCTCCTACTCTCTTCTTTCTCTCTCTCTCTCTCCTCTCCTCTCTCCTCTCTCCTCTCCTCTCTCTCTCTCTCCCTCTCTCCTCTTTCTCCCCTCATCTCTCTATCTCTCTCTCTCGCTCCTCCTCTCTCTCTCTCTCTTTCTCTCTCTTTTTTTCTTTCTCTCTATCTTCTCCTCTCTCTCGCTCTCTCCTCTGCGTCTCTTCTCTCTCTCCTCTCTCTCTCTTCTTTCTCTCTATCCTCTCTTTCTCTCTCTCTCTCGTCCTCTCCTCTCTCTCTCTCTTCTCTCTCTCTCTCTCTCTCCCTCTCCTCTCTCTCTCTCCCTCGCTGCTTTTTTCTTTCTTTTCTCCTCATCTCTCTTATCTCTCTCTCTCTAGTCTCTCTTCCTCTCTTCTCTTTCTTTCTCTCTATATCTCCCCTTCCTCCTCTCTCTCGTCTCTCTCTCTCTCTCTCTCCTCTCTCGACTCTCTTCTTCTCTCTCTCTCTCTCTCCTCGTTCCTTCCTTGCTCTCCCATTCCCTCCCCCCCCCCTTCTCAACCCCCTGCCATGGGTCTTCTCCGGAAATAACTTAATTACCCCGCCCCCCCCCTCCAGACGCTCCCTCCCCCCCCTCCCTTGTCCTGCAACTGCACGCCGGTCCTTGCATGATGTGGCGAGACTAAACTGGCGGAGGCGCTGATGGATGGCGAGGGGTGAGTGGGGGTGGGGGTGGGGGGAGAGGGGAGGTGATGGGAGGCGGGGAAGGTGGAAGTCATGAGGGAAAGGGAGAGGGGAGATTTGAGGGAAGAGGGATAGGAGGAGGGATGAGGAGGAAGGGAAGGAGAAGCTGGAGGCAGGACGAGGGAGGTGGGGTGCAACGCAGAGGGAGTATGTGGGTAACAGGCGCGAGAGGGAGGGATGAGGGGAGAAAGTGAGAGGGGGGAGGGGGATGAGGGGAGGGAATCGAGACGTGGGAGGATTCTTGTTGTTGTGGTTGATGTTGCTGTCGGTTTCATTGTTGCTGTTATGGTAGAAAAACCCACATTGTTGTTGTTGTGGTTGTAGTTGGGTTCCCCGTCCATCTGTCTCTGTTTGTTTGTCTGTCTGTCTCAATGTGTCACTGTCATCCTCTTCCTCTTGTTCCCTCTCTTTCTCCTCATCATCACCCTGCTCCTCCTTCTCCTCCTCCTCCTAATCATCATCATCATCATCATTTACATTTCATCACACCATCTCTGTCATCTCCATCGCAATTATTTACTTTTTATCTCATCATGACTTCATCCTCACCATCATCAAAATTATTTTATTTTTATCATCACTTTATCACTACCCTCTTCCTCCTCCTCCTCCTTCTCACCATCATCATCACAATCATTTCTTATCTCACTATCACTCCACTACTGACGTCATCATCATCTTCATCACAATTATTGTCTTTTCTTTCCATCATCACTTTATTATTGTTCTCCTCCTCCTCCTCCTCGCCAGCCCCCACCCCACCACCCTCATCCCTTCGCTCCTCCTGCCTCCTCCTCCTCCTCCTCCTCCGCCTTCTTCTTCTCTCTACTTCTCCTCCTCCCCTCCCCCTCCTCCTCCTCCTCCTCCTCTCCTCCTCCTCCCCTCCCCCTCCTCCGCCGCCTCCTCCTCCTCTTCCTCCTCCTCTTCCTCCTCCTCCTTCTTCTTCTTCTTCTTCTTCTACTTCTCCTTCTCCTTCTCCTTCTCCTTCTCTTCCTCTTCCTCCTCCTCATCATCATCATCATCATCCATCATCCCTCCCCCCCCCCCCCCCTCCACTTTACTTTCCCCTCCTCCTTCTCTCCTCCTCCTCCTCCCTCCTCCCCCTCCCCCTCCTCCTCCTCCTCCTCCTCCTCCCTCCTCCTCGTTCCTCTCCTCTTCCTCCTCCTCCTCCTCTTCTTTTTCTCTTCTACTTCTCCTTCTCCTTCTCCTTCTCTCCTTCCCCTCCTCCTCCTCCCTCTCCGGCTCCTCCTCCTCCTCCTCCTTCTCCTAACATCATCATCCCAATTACTCGCATTTTCCTTTTTTCCCGCAACAGAAAGCGAGGCACAACTGCGATTCAAAAGCCCCACGTAATCCTGATGATAAGAAATGGTGACCCAAGAAAAGGAAAAACAAAGACGGACACGGCCTAATCCATCCTTATTTTGGCCCTCCCCCTCCACCTCCTTTATTCCCTTCTCTCTCATTCCCCTTCCCTTCTCTCTCTTCCATCCTCTCTCCCTTTCTATACCTTGTTTTGGCCCTCCTCCTCCGCCTCCTCTAGCCCTCTCTCTCACACCCTCACATATCCACTCTCTGTCTCTATCTCTTTCTCTCTTTCTCTCTATCTATTTATCTATCTATTTTTCATTCTCTCTCTCTCTCTCTCTCTTCCTCTTTCCTCCTATCCCCACCCACTCCCCCCTCACCCACCCAAACCTGACAGTCCCCCCCTCCCACCCCCACTCAAAACCCACCTCCACACTCCCTCACTTCCCCTACCCACCCCTGCCCACCCACCCCTTTTACCCTTACTCTTACCCCCACTCTTACCCCCCCACCCTTATCCCTCCCCCAACCCTTCAGCAGCTGACCATAGCAATCCAGCCTTTTATCGTTTCGTTCAATAGCACTCTAATCCTATTTCAATCAGCTGGAAACTCTTATTATAAAGCTTGCGTCTACTTAAGGCCATATTTCTTCACTTCAAATCCGATTCGCCAATTTGCTTCATATGCGATTAACAAACAATTCGCTAATTTATTCACGAACGATTCTCTATTTTATTTCACATGCGATTACCTTACTTTAAACATAAATCTCTGTTTCTCTTCACATTTGCTTCACAAACAATTTCCTATCTAGTTCTTTATTTAACATACTGAGAATGGGTAGTTAACGGGCAAGAAACACTGGTTTACATCACAAACATTAAACCAGCTTAATCAAAAGCGAAAAAAAACACATGATAATTCTTTACTTCACATCCAGTTCTTCTTTTCACATACGCATTTTTATTCACATGGTTTTGTTCCAAATCTAAAAGACGTTTCTTACTGAACATTTTAATCTTTATTCCTTTTTATTGACAGTTCTCTGTTCTTATTGTTATCAATCTGTTCTTATCATCATCATCATTTTAATTTTTCTTCTGTATTTTGCTTCTATCACTATCATTTTTATCATTATCATCATTATTATTTAGATTTCCTCTTTTTCTTTTCTGTTTACTATCACCATCACCATCATTATCATCATTATCATTTCCAGTTATCTCCACCATTAAGCTCCTCCTCCCTTCCTCATCTTCATTATCCAATCATCAGAGTAGTAATTAGGAAAAAAAGAAAAGAATACTAAAACGAGCAAAAAACGATTCACGAAGATCACAGTCAGTTTACGTCACAACATATCAAAGGCAATTCATCACTTTATAATCATAGATGCCTCATGCGCGCGGTGATTATCTGCTGGCGGGGGAAGATAGATACACAAAGGGCGGGGGAGAGAGAGAGAAAGGATAGATGAGAGAGAGATAGAGAGATAGAGAGACATATAGAGAGAGAGAGAGAGAGAGGAGAGAGAGAAGAGAGGAGGTTAAGAGAGAGGAGAGAGAGAAGAGAGAGGAGAGAATGAGACGAGAGAAAGAGAGAGAGAGAGAGAGAGAGAAGAGAGAGAAGAGAGAGGAGAGAGAACGAGGAGAGAAAAAAATAGAAAGAGACAGAGAGACAAACAGAAAGAAAGAGACAGCAATAAGAAAAGACAGGAACAAAGGATAGAGGAAGAAAGAAAGATATAGAAGCAAAAGAACAGAAAACCTGAGTGATTGATAATGATGAATTATTGCACAAGAAAATAATGCATCAATTTGAGCGGAGGGGGGTTGGGGGGGGGACTTTTCTTTTGTATCTTTTGCCAACGGCAATATTTCCTTCTTCTTCTCTTTCCTCCTTTTTTCTTTTCCTTCTTCTCCCCTTCTCTCTTCTCCTGTTTTTTTAATCATATAATCAATGTTTTTTCTTTTCATAATTTACTTTTGTCGGCGTGAGAGAACAGGAAGGTGTCTTCTCTCGTTTATCAATCTCTCTCTCTCTCTCTCCTCTCGTCCTCTCTCCTCTCTCTTCTCTCTCTCTCTCTCTCTCTCTCTTCTCTCTCTCTTCTCTCTCTCCCTCTCTCTTTCTCTCTCTCTTTGCTCTCTCTCTCTCTCTCTCTTCCTCGCAGCTCTCTCTCCTCTCCTCCTCTCTCTCTCTGTCCTCTCCTCTCCTCTCTCTCTCTCCTCTCTCTCTCTCTCTCTCTCTCTCTCTCTCTCTCGGCTCTCTCATCTCTTCTCGTCTCCTCTCTCTCTCTCTCTCTCAGTTCTCTCTCTCTCTCTGTGGTCTCTCTCTCAGATATCTCTCTCTCATGTCTCTCTCTCTCATCTCTCCCCTCTCTCTCCTCTCTCTCTCTCTCTCTCTCTCTCTCTCTCTCCTCTCGCGTCCTCTCTCTCCTCTCTCTCTCCCCTCTCTCTACTCTCTCTCTCGTCTCGTTCTCTCTCTCTGCCTCTCTCCTCTCTCTCTCTCCTCTATCCCCTCGGTCCTCTCTCTCTTTCTCTCCGACTCGCACTCTCCTCTCTCGCTTCTCCTCTCCCTCTCCCTTCTCATCTTCTCTCCTCTCTCACCTCATCTCTCTCCCTCTTCTCGCTCACTCTCATCTTACTCTCTCTCCTCTCTCTCTCTCTCTCTCTCTCTCTCTCTCTCTCCCTCTCTCTCTCTTTCTCTCTTGCCCTCCCCTCCCCCTCTCTCCATCTCCTCCCTCCTCCTCTTCTGTTTAATTCCCTCCCCCTTTATTTCCACGCCCCTTTCTCCTTAATTATACTTATTCCCTGTCATCATGCTCTCCCTCTGTTTCCCTCGTTCTTTCCGCAGAATAATTTCAAATTTCCTCTTCTTTTTTTTCTTTTTTTTCTGTTCATCCTTTGTCTCTCTCTTCCCTTGCATTTTTCATTTTTGTCTTGTTGTTGTTATTGTCTTTTGCTGTTTTGAGTTTGTGGTTGTTGTTTTTGTTGTAGCTTTGTTGTTGTTGTTCTTGTTGCCGTTATGCTTGTTGCTTTTGCAATCTGTTGTTATGATTGTTATTGTTGCGGACGCTGTTATTGATAATGGGATGGTGGTATTTTCAATATTATCATTTGTTATTTTTATCATTACTATTATCGTTATTTGTTATTATTACTATTATTGTTATTGTTATTATTTCTATTATCATTGTTATTATTGTTATTATCATGATCATTATTATTATTATTATCATCATTATTATTATTATTGTTATTATTATTATTATAATAATAATAATTATTATTATTATTATTATTATCATTATCATCACCATAATCATTTGTATCGTTACTATCATTATCATAGTTATGCTATACCCCCCCAATAAAGACTATCTCCCCCCTGATCCCCCTCCTTCCCCCATCCTTTATTGCCTCCTCTCCTTCCCCCCTCCTCCCCTCCCCCCCCTCCTCTCCCCTTCTTGACCCCTCCCCTGTACCACCCTCCCCTCCCCCTTTCCTCTCCTCCTCTTTTCTCTCTCTCCCTTCTTTCTCCCTTCTCCCTCCCCTCTCCCTTTACCTCCCCATCCCTCCCTTCGCTCCCTCCCTTCTCCCTCCCCCCTCCCTTCCCTTACCCCTCCCCTCCTCAGCCGACCCTCCCCTTCTCCTCTCCCCTACCCCCTATCCTTCCCTCCCCCCCCCTCCACAGGGCCATTCTCTCCCTCCCCTCCCCCTCCCCCCGTCCTCTCCTCCTCCCCCTCCCCCACCCCTCGTCACTTCCTCCTCCCCGTCTCCCCCTGTCCCCCCCTCCCCCCTCCCGGTGTCCAGGTGAGCCCTTAACAAAAATTTTGATTCAAGGTCAAATATGGACAGCTGATCGGCTCCATTATTTTTCTCTTTTTTTCTCTCTCTTCTCTCTTTTGTTAAGCCTTTTTTTTTCTTTCTTTTTCTCTTTCTGGCTTGTCATCCAGGCAGATGAGCACAACGGGAAATGCTAGTGCTAATGGCGATGGCGATGGCGATGGCGATGGCGATGGCGATGGCGATGGCGATGGCGATGGCGATGGCGATGGCGATGGCGATGGCGATGGCGATGGCGATGGCGATGGTTATGGTGATAGTAATTTTCTTGTTTGTGTTATTTCATTTATTATTTGTGTTTTTTTTATTCCTTCTTGTTTACTTTGTCTTTCTATCGTATTGTCTTTTATATTTCTCTTTCTCTCTCTCGCTTTATTTCAGACAAAGACAGGGGTAGAGAGAGATAAGCAGCTAGAAATTATGGCAGACAGACAGATTGACAGACTAACAGACAGGCACATAGACAGACAGACTGACTCGCTGACTGAAAGGTAGGTAGACAGCCAAACAGAAAGATAGAGGGAGAAAAAAAAAACAGACAGACTGACTAACTGACTGACTTGGCTGACTGACTGACTGACTGACAGACAAACAGACAGATAAAACCACTAAAGAAACCATGTATGAACAGCTTTGTCCCGTGAGAGCGCGCGAGTGTATATGGGCGTGGGTGGGCAGGTGTGGGCGGGAGGGCGTAGGTGGGCGTGGGTGGGCGTGAATGACAGGCTGCGATTCCCTCTCCTGCAGCTGGACATTACTCTGCCAGACAGCAGCTCCGTGACAACTATGGCTATTGTTTACCTTTTTCTTTTTTTACATTTTTGAAGTTAATCCTGTTCTCTCTCTCTCTCTCTCTCTCTCTCTCTCTCTCTCTCTCTCTCTCTCTCTCTCTCTCTCTCTCTCTCTCTCTCTCTCTCTCTCTCTTTTTCTTTCCTTCTTTTCTTACTTTTAGGCCGGGGATGTCGGAAATATCGATTCGTTTTGTTTTGTTTTTGCTTTTGAAGTAAGGTGGGAGGGAGGGGGGAGGGGGAGGGGAGGGGGAGGGGGAGGGAGGGGGTGGGGGCGTGACAAACTGTACTTGTCTGTCTGTTCTGATGTCAGTCTCTTTATCTTCCTTTTGGAGTAGCCCCTTGTTTCTCTTTTTTCTCTCTTTCCTTATTCTAAGCGAACCGTTTTTCTCTGCTCTCTTCTCTTCTCCTCGTCTTCTCATCCTCTTCTCTCTCTTTCGTCTCTCTCTCTCTCGGCTCTCTCTCTCTCTCTCTCCTCTCTCTTCTCTCTCCCGTCCTCTCTCTCTCTCTCTCGTCTCTCTCTCTTCTTTGTATTATATATATATATAAATATATATATATAGATATAACTATATATTTATATATATATAATATATAATATTATATTATATATATATATAGGGTATATATATAACATATATATTAATATTATATATATCATATATATCTTTATATAGGTGTGTGTGTGTTGTGTGTTGTATGTATATATATTATATATATATATATTATATATTATATATTTATATATTAGTATATAATACAAATAGTAGCATATACATACAGATTATGCATCTCTATTTTTTTTCCCCTCCTACCCCCGCGCCCCCTTCCTTCCCTCCATCCCTCCCTCGTAGTTAAACACAAACGGAAAATTCTACATAACTCAAAAAAAGAATATCATAAATTCATACACGACACAAAAATAATTTTTAAAAGTCGAAAACACATTTATCACATTTCACACATACACCCCTCCCCCCCCCCCAAAAAAAAAAGTAATAATAAATAAATAAATAAATACATAAGTAAATAAATAAATAAACAGAGGAAGATATATTGTTCCCGCTCTCTCTTGTTCCAGATGTTTCCCCTTCGAGCGAGTCCGCACGCCCGCCCGCTCTGTAGATCGTCATGCACGACCATATATAAGACTGCATGACGAAATGGACGCAGGAATAAAAAAAAGGAAGAAAATGGAGAGTCAAAGAAAAAAAAAGAAGAGAAGGTGGGAGAAATCATGTTTCCCAGCGTTTGCGAAAGAGGGAGAGGAGGAAGGGGAGGGGGAGAGAGAGAGAGAGAGAGAGAGAGAGAGAGAGAGAGAGAGAGAGAGAGAGAGAGAGAGAGAGAGAGAGCGATATAGAGAGATTTAAAGAAAAAGATAGAAAGAAAGAAAGAGAGAGAGAACGGAATAAAATATAAACGAGAGAGAAACCGAAAGAGTAAAGTACCGGGGGGGCGGGGGAGAGGGATCGGATAGAGAAGGAAGAATGGCAGCGAAAGCGGCCATAAGATCCTCCCCCCCCCCCCCCAGAATCAACCGAGAGATATGCGTCTGTGCCGCATGGCCCCGTGACCTCTGACCCAGCACACGGCGACGCATGGCAAGCTCTCGCCCCCACATGGTCACGCATGATATGAGCGTTCGCACGAGGCGGGCGAGTGAGGACTGACTGCTTCGGGAGGGGGGGGTCGTCACCGGACGTTTATGCGTGTAATGAATACAAACATGTATATATATACATTCATGCATACATACATACATACAAATATATATATATATATACCCATATATATAGATATATATGAATATATTATATATATATATATATATAATATATATATACTAGCACACCGAACTCACACACACACCACACACACACACATCACATACACACCACACACATACTCACACAAACACACATCACACCCACACACACACACCCACACCACACCACACCAACACAACACACACACCACTTTAATATATATATATATATCTATATATATATATATATAATATATATATATGATATAGATATACATACTACTACTACATATATATATATCTATATATATATATATATACTTATATATATATATAGTATATATATCTGTGTGTGTGTTGATGTGTGTGTATGGCGTGTGTGTGTTTTGTGTGTGTTTGTGTGTGTTGTGTTGTGTGTTGTGTTGTTGTGTGTGTGTGTGTGTGGTGGTGTGTGTGTCGTGTCTAATGATATATATATATATATAATAGATTTTTTTTTTTATATATATATACCTTTTTTTTTTTTATAGTACCACAAATGACATACACACAACGCACACACACACACACACCACACCACCCCCCACACCACACACCTACAATAGAGCCCACCCACGCACACATAGATACACACACATATACATACATACACACACACATACGCACAAAAATCGATACATATCCCCACGCAGATACACATATAAACAACAGAGATATAAAGAGACAGACTAGCAGACAACACATACCCACACCTGTGGACACACAAGCAGTACACAGAACCGACACCCATATCAACCTATATCGGGAGCTGACAGGCAGGCTGCCCTTAAGCTCCGGTCGCTGTCATTGCAAAGGTCACACGAAAATTCTTTATGCAATGACCCTGTGACCCTGACCTATTCTCCGTGCATGAGTCAGAGCGCTTGCAAACTACACTTGAAAAAACACAAGGGTACACTTTAAATTTTTGACGTGAACGGTTTACTATTTACATTTTTACGCTTTGCACTTTACGAGTTAGAATTTACTACTTACATTTATATACTTTACACTTGACGACTTACAATATCAGGGTGATAATACCTTACACTTTACGATATGTGATTTACAATTCGTGTTTTACAATTTACAATATATAATTTACAATTTACAATTTAAAGTCTACACTTTACGACTTACAGTATGCAGTTTTTATTCTAAAATTTACAATTTACACTTTTCAGTTTACACTTAGCGCTTTAAACTATACAATTTACACTTTCACTTACACATTATACCTAACACTTTCACTTACACTTTACGCTCTATACTTGCCAATATTTGTAATGTAATCAAGTGACACTATGCTTTATTACGTCACAAAAAATACAGTGTACATTGAGTACATATAGAGTACGTTTTGAGAACGTCATTGAGAACAGACAGATATCACGGTTATATAACAGATTCGTCATTAACAAATGAATGATATTGGTTGATAATTATGTCACGAAGATAATAGTTTGTTAAAGGTGAATGATGCTAAATAATGATATGATGATAAGATAACATATCGTTTAGGATGAGTGATACTGAATAATAATATTATGATAAACTAATAGTTAGTTAAAATGTATGAGATCGATTAATGATATTGTGATTTGGATTAAATTGGTAAAACTTTAGAGGTGAATGATATTGAATAATGACCTGGTGCGAAGGCAATACAGTAACAAGTACATATGATGCGGAATTGTAATAGCATTTTGATATAGTAATTAGCTAATAATATTATCTACGCATCATTTTTTCGGGGATTTGTATTCTCTTTGATAATTTTCTTTGTCTTTTTTATATACTATCCAAGGAAAATATAGAATCTATCTATTTATCTATCTATCTATCTATCTATCTATCTATCTATATATATATATATATATATATATATATATATATATATATATATATATATATATATATATATGTGATAATAATAGTTTTGATAATGATAATAATGATAGTAACAAAAATGATAATAAAGATAATGATTATAACAATGGTAATAGTAATGGTGATAATAATAATGATGATAATGACAATAATAAGGATAAAAATAACAATAATGATAATAATAATAATGACAATAATAATAATAATAATAATAATAATAATAATAATAATAATAATAATAATAATAATAATAACGAAAATGATAATGATGATGATAATAATAATAATAATAATAATAATAATAATAATAATAATAATAATAATAATAATAATAATAATAATAACAATAATAATAACAATGATAAAAACGACAACAGTAATAATGCCATTAACATTAATACCAATACTAATATATTAATTACTAATATACCAATACTAATATATTAATACTAATGATAAAATTGATCAAACAACAATTAACACAAGCAAAAACAGGGTGCACACAAGCCTCCAGCATTAACCTCCATACAGCAAAGAGGGAGAGATCGCGAGGGGAAAAATCGACATCATATTAGCAGCATCTCTGTGACGTCCGCCGGCGTGGGATGTTTCCATGGCAACCGTTGGTGACACATCGACCTGCGTAAAGCTTTTTGCAGGAGATGAGTTGGTTGATAGGCGGTGCAGCTCGGCAGGTGCAAGATGATTCTGTTGGTGTTGTTGTTTTTGTTTCTTCGTGTGCGTGTGGTTCAAGGTGGTTTTTGCTTTTGTTGTCTTGTGTGTGTGTGTGTTTGGATATTCTCTGAGAGGGAAATTAATTTGCTTCAAGACAATTTTTATATAGGGAATTTATTTTGTTTCGGGATCTTTTTTATCAAGGGAATTTTATTTGGTTCAAGACATTTTTTTTCTGAGGCGGAATTTCATTTCATTTTCAAGACAATTGTCTTTCTTTCAGGAGCTGAGAGCCTCTGGAGATGCTGCGAGAGGGAGAGTCATCTCACTCTCGAGACAAGCTTCTGAGTGTCTGGAGATACTATAAAAGGAAAATTTAATCTCTGTTACAAGACAATTTTCTTTTTCTGTGAGAGCGAGTTTAATCCGTCAGATTAAAAGTGATTTTACTTTTTCGTGACTGCGAGAGCAAGTCTAGCTTATTCCTTTCAAAACAATTTTTCTTCTTCTTCGAGAGTAATCTAAAGACGAATCAAACTTCTCACCTTAAAGACAATTTTTTTCTTTATCCATGAAATTTTGAATACTTATAGATGACTCCTTTCCAAATCGGGAACCGCGCCTGATGAGGATTTTCTCCAGACTCGAAACGGCGGGGTTTGCACTTTTCCTTGTAGTGTTTCGTCGTTTCATTGTTATTGTGTTTGCGTGTTTCTTTGTTACTGTACTTTTTTGTCATCGTATTAAAAGGTGATGTTTGGATGTCAAGTGTTACGTATCTGCTTTTTTTAGACATCATTTTTCTGTTGTTCTGTAATAGGAATTTACTTTTATGTTGTTTTATAGATATGAACTGCATTTTTTCTATTGTTTTTAAGATAAGTCTACATATTTTCATTCATTTTTATATATGACTGCATATTTTCCTTTTTTTTAATAAAGGACTTTAAACTTTTCTAATATTCTTAAGATTATAACAGTACACTCTGTTGGAATACATTATGCATAGCAATATCCTTTTTAGTTTAAAATCAAGCACCTTTTTGAGTCATAATTTTGTCAGATTTTAGAAGCTTATGACTCGGGGTCACCTTCTCTCTTAGTCATGAATTTCTTACCTGCCCCTTTTGCAACTTGACCTTTGACCTTCTGTTCATTATATTGTCCTCCCCCCCCAACCTCCCACCCCCACCCACCCGCCCATAATTACCGAAGTTTCGTAATTATTAATGTGATTTTTTTGCAATATTTTTTGTTTTGTTTACCTTCGGCTTTTTTCTCTCTTTTTTTTGGTTTGTTTTATTTCATCATCATCAAAATATCTCATTATGTTCATCTTGAACATAATACAAAATCCTTGTTCAATATTCTGAACATATTTTGCATAAACAATGTGATTTAATGCGGTGCAAGGAATTAATTTTGCTTATTAAGAATGTAATCCCTTCACCCCCTCCCCCCTCTCCCCTCTCCTCCCCCTGTCCCCTCCTCCCCTCTCTTCCCTCTCCTCCTCCCCTCCTCTCTCCCTTCCTCACCCTCTCCCTTCCTCCCCTCTGCCCCTCTCCCCTCTCCCCCTCCTCCCCTCTCCCCTCCTCCCTCTCTCCCCTCCTCCCCCTCTCCCCCTCTCCCCTCCCCCTCCTCCACCACTAAGAAATGTTCAAAGGTCACGTCCATTTGTTCAAATTTATATTATTGCTGTTGTTGTTGTTGCTGTTGTTATTTTTATTTGTTTGTTTGTTTTTACAACGAGAGATTTTCGTAGAGAGAAAGATAAATAGATAGAGAGAGAGAAAGAGAAAAATAGATAAATAAACAAAATAAAAAAATTAAAAAATCATGTTTATATATAGCAGTGAATAAAAAAAAAATCACATACCCCTTCCGCCCCTCCCCCCTCCCCCCTTCCCTCTTAATAACATCCAAATTTCAAATCCAAATATGAAGTTATTCAACGCAAATAAATCGAAAAAAACCTTATTACTTCCCAAATACTTCCAGATATTAATTACCTTTTTGGATGAGATCTTCGAGAATATTTGCGCAGCGTGTTCGTTCTAATTAGTTCCTTAATTACCCCTTCTTGATTACAAATAATTATCTTCCGTAATCAGGGGGAATTAATGAGTGTTTGTCTACTTTGGCCAGCGGGATATTTTCATCATAACCGGAGGAAGCATTATAGCAAAAAAAAAAAAAAAAAAAAAAAAAAAAAAAAAAAAAAAAAGGAGGAGGAGGGAGACGAAGCGAAAAAAGAAAAAGAAGAAAAAGGAAAAGAAAATAAGGAAAAAAGGAGATAATAGTAATTTAGTAAAAAAAAGGGGGGGGAGGAATGAAAGAAAAAAGGAAATAGCAAAAAAGAAGAAGAAAAAAAATATTTAGTAAAAAATAAATAATAATAATAATAAATAAATAAAAAAGATAGACAAAAAAGGGGAAAAAACACGAAAACTACAAAAAAGGCAAAATATAGTCATTAATCCTAATGACAGGACGGCGGAAGGAGTGTTAATTATCGCGCCGAAAGAACGGAAGTGAACGCGAGTTAATTCTGTGATTGATGCTGTGGTTTGCGGCGGAGGACTCACCACGTCTGTCTGTCTGTCTGTCTGTCTGTCTGTCTGTCTGTCTGTCTGTCTGTCTGTTTCTTCCTCTCTCAGGCTGTATGTGTGTTTTTGTCTGCGTCTGTCTGTCTCTGGATGCCTGTCTGTCTGCCTCTTTCTCCTTCTCTCTCGATCTCTATCTTTCTAATTATCAGTCTCTCTCTCTCTCTATCTATATATCTATCTAGCTATCTATCTATCTATCTATCTATCTGTTTGTCTGTCTGTCTATCTATCTATCTACTCATCTCTCTGTTAATCTGCATATTTGTGAATCCATATATGCATGTATGCATCTTACTATCTATCTATTTATCGATATCTGTCTCGAATCTCTCCCCCCCCCTTCTCACTCTTCTTCTTCATCCAATTATTCATCAAATATCCCTCTTAGTTTTTAAATTTCCCCCCGCCTCTTACTATCATTATTTCGTATCCCCTGACTCCTCTGCTGCCTGCCCCCCCCCCCCTCTCTCTCTCTTCTCTCTCTCTCTCTCTCTCTCTCTCTCTTCCTCTCTCTCTCTCTCTCTCTCTTCTCTCTCTCTCTCTCTCTCTCTCTCCTCTCGCTCTCTCTCCTCTCTCTCTCTCTCTCTCTCTCTCCTCGTCTCTCTCTCTCTCTCTCATCTCCTCTCTCTCTCTCTCTCCTCTCTCTCTCTCTCTCTCCTCTCTCTCTCTCTCTCTATCTCTATCTCTATCTCTCTACTCTCTCTCTCTATCTCTCTCTCTCTCCTCATCTCTCTCTCTCTCTCTCTCTCTCTCTCTCTCTCTCTCTCTATCTCTATCTCTATATCTCTCTCTCTCTCTATCTATCTCTCTCTCTCTCTCTCTCTCTCTCTCTCTCTCTCTCTCTCTTTGTGTATGTGTCTCTCCCTCTTTTTGCTTCGCTTCTTTAGCTCTCTTTCTCTCCTTTGCTTTCTATTTGATTGTTTTCTTTCTATTACATTTTAGGAGGGAGGGGGGGGAGGGAATGAGTGAGGGAGGGAGAGGGGATAAGGATGAGGGAGTGAGGTAGAGAAGGGTGAGGGAGGGAGAAGGGGGTGAGTGAATGAGGGGGAGAGAGAGGGGTGAGGGTGAAGGTGGTAAGGGAGGTAGAGGGGGAGGGAGGGAGTGGGGGCGAGGGAGGGAGGGAGGGAGTGGGGCGAGGGAGGGAGGGAGGGGGAGAAGGTAGCTGAGGCTAAGGGAGGTAGAGACAAGAGAGTGACTCAGAATGACTCAGGTCGTAGAGGTGAATGGAGCGCTGCGGGGGGTCGTTCCGGAGGGGAAGGGGTCCGAACAGAGGGACGAGTGGTAGAGGGTCGTACACTGGGGGAGGGGAGGTCGTACAAGGTGGTGGGGGGAGTCGTACAGCGGGAGAGGTGGGGTCGTGCAAGAGTGAGAGGAAGGGAGGAGGGATTGGAAGTCGTCCACCGGGGTAGGGGGGGTTGTGCAGGATTAGGGTCAGGACGGGTCGTACAGGAGTGAAAGATGGTAGGATTGGCAGGGCGTGGTCGTACCAGAGTGAGAAGTGAAGCATAAAGAGTAGTCGTACAGAGGGAGGGGAGTCGTACAGCAGAAAAAAGGCCGTTTTGGGGAAATGAAATACTATACAATATATATATATATATATATATATATATATATATATATATATATATATATATATATATCACACGAAGAGCGGCAAAGTCGAACACAATACAAAACGAAGGTCGTACGTAAGAAGAGTCGTGGAGGGGAGGGAGGGGGGGAGGGGGGGAGGGTGAAGCCAGGTGGCTGACGGAAAGGCAACTTCACCCAATATATGCAAATTAGGTGAGTAGTAAAGGGGGGGAGACAAGATAAGGTACCTTAATATAGAACACTCGGGAGCGTCACTAATTTTTTGGCTGGGGGGGGGAGGGGGAGGGAGCGGGGAAGGAGGGAGGGGAGAAGGGGGGGTAACTAGCCAGGGGGAGGGAGAGGGGGGGCGGAGGGGGGGCGTAACTAGCCCTCGGAAGGAGATGGGGGAGGGGGGGAGCTAGCCTTCGGGAGGGAGAGGGGGGGGGGGGAACTGTCCAAGTTTTTGCCCGAAATTTTGAAAATGTTAACCGACGAAGCCCATTTTGTATTGTGAAAGCCTTTTATTTTTATTTTTTTTATAGGTCAGTGTAACAAAAACGCACAGGAAGGGCCAACATTTACGTAATTACTTCTATTACATTTCTCAGAATTCGCCTCAAAAATAGGATTCTCCCCCCCCCCACCCCGCCCCTCCTGCACCTCACTACACCCAGCCACACCTCCTGCACATCAGCTA
>NC_051428.1:17499364-17504364 GCF_015228065.2 Penaeus monodon | reverse complement strand
AGAGAAAGAGAGAAGAGAGAGAGAGGAGAGAGAGACAGAGGAAGAGAGAGAAGAAGAGGAGGTAGAGAGAGAGAGATAGGAGTATTTAGTGAGAGAGAAGAGAGAGAGAGAGAGAGAGAGAGGGACGAAGAGAGAGAGAGAGAGATGAGGGAGAGAGGTAGGAGAGAGACACGAGAGAGAGAGAGAGAGGAGAAGAGAGAGAGAGAGAAGAGAGAGAGAGAGAGAGAGAGAGAGAGAGAGAGACGGAGGGGAGACAGGAGAGAGAGATGAGAGAGAGAGAGAGAGAGCGAGATGAGAGAGAGAACGGAGACGACGAAGAAGAGAGGAGAGTGAGAGAGAGAGAGCGAGAGAGAGAGGATGAGAGAGAGGGGAGAGAGGAGAGAGAGAGAGAGAGAGAGAGGAAGAGTAGAGGAGAGAGGAGGACGAGAAGGACGAGAGAGGAGAGAGAAAAAAGAGGAGAGAAGGAGGAGAAAAGGATGAGAAAGATGAGAGAGAGAGAGAGATAGAGAGGAGGAGAGAGGAGAGAGAGAGCGAGAGGGAGGAGAGAGAGAGAGAGAGAGGAAAGAGAGAGAGAAGGAGGAGAAGGAGAGAGGTGAGAGAGGAGAGGAGAGAGAGGAGAGCGGAGAGAGAGAGAGAGAGAGAGAGAGAGAGTAGAGAGAGAGAGAGACGACTGAGAGAGAGAGAGAGAAAAGACGCAGGAGAAGAAGAGAGACGAGAAGGCAGAGAGAGAGAGACGAGAGAGGAGAGGAGACGAGAGATGAGAGAGAGAAAGAGAGAGCAGAAGGACGAGAAGGAGGAGCAGAGGGATGAGAGAGAGAGAGAGAGAGAGAGAGGAGAGAGGGAGAGGAGAGTGATGAACGTGAGGAGAGGTATGGCGAGAGAGAGGAGAGGGAGGGAGAGCGAGAGGAGGAGAGAGAGAGAGAAGAGAGGAGAGAGAGAGATGGGAGGACGAGAGACGAGAGAGAGAAGGAGAGAAAGACAGAAAGAGAAAGAGAGAGAAAGACGTGGAAAGAGAGTAGAGAGAGAGAGAGCGAGAGGAGGAGAGAGAGAGAGAGACGGAGAGAGAGAAGAGAGAGAGAGAGAGAGAGGAGAGAAGAGGAGAGAGGAGAGAGAGAGAGCGACGAGAGAGAGAGAGAGAGAGAGGAATGAGGAGAGAGAAGAGACGAGAAAGAGAAAGAGGAAAGAAAAGAGTGAAGAGGATGAAGAAGAGGGGGGGGAGGAAAGATATATAAATTATACCCTATAGTATAGATGATAGATAGAGAGAGAGAGAGCAAGAGCGAGAGAGAGCGATAAGAGGCGATGAGAGGAGAGACGAGAGAGAAAGATGAGAGAGAGAGGAAAGAGAGAGAAGGAGAGGAGAGAGAGCGCGAGGAGAGAGAGAGGAGAGAGGAGACGGAGAAGAGAGAGAAGAGGAGAAGGAAACGAGAGGAGGAGAGAGACCGAGAGAGAGATGAGCACAGAAAGACCGAGAGAGAGGAGAGAGAGGAGAAAGAGACTGACGGATGAGAGAGATGAGAGAGAAGAGGAAGGACAGGAGGAGAGGAGACGAGAGAGAAGGAGAGAGAAAGAGAGAGAGAGGCAGAGGAGGAAAGAGACGGGAGGAAAGAGAGGAGAGAAGAGAGAGAGAGGACTCGCGAGAGAGAGAGAGAGAGAGGAGGAAAGAGAGGGAGAGAGAGGAGGAAAGAGAGGGAGAGAGAGGAAGAGAGAGAGAGAGAGAGAGGAGAAAGAGAGGGAGGAGAGAGAGGGAGAGACGATTAGAGAAGAGAGAGAGAGAGAGAGAGAGAAGAGAGAGAGAGAAGAAAGGAGAGAAGGAGGTGATGGAGAGGGAGAGAAAGAAAGAGAGAAGAGGAGACAGAGAGGAGAGGAGAGAAGGAGAGAGAGAGAGAGAGAGGAGAGCGGGGAAGGAGAGAGAGAGAGAGAGAGAGGAGAGGGAGGAGAGAGAAGGAACGAGGAGAGAGAGACCGAGAGAGGAGAGATGAGAGACGAGAGAGAGAGAGAGAGAGAGGAGAGAGAGAGAGGACGAGAGAGAGAGAGAGAGAGAGAGAGAGAGAGGAGAGAGAGAGAAGAAGAAAAAAGAGGAGAGAAGGAGAGAGAGAGAACGAGAGAGAGAAGATAGGGAGATGGAGGAGAGAGAAGAGGAGAGAGAGAGAGAAGGAGAGAGAGAGAGGAGAAGAAGACGAGAGAGAGAGAGAGAGAGAGAGAAGGAGAGAGGGAGAGACCGAAGAGAGAGAGAGAGAGATTGAGAAGAGAGAGGAGAAAGAGAGACGAGAGAAGAGAGAGAGACGAGAGAGACGAGAGAGAAAGAGAGGAGAAGGAAGAGAAGGAGAGAGAGAGAAGAGAGAGAGAGAGAGTTAGGAGAGAGAAAGAGACGAGAAGGAAGAGAAGGAGAGAGAGAGAGAGAGAGATGGGAGAGAGGGGAAAGAGAGAGAGAGAGAGAGAAAGATGAGACGAAGGAGGTAGAAGGAGAGAGAGGAGAGAGAGAGAGAGAGGAGAGAGGAGAGGAGAGGAAGAGAGAGAGAGATGAGAGAGAGAGAGAGAGAGAGAGGAAGCGATGAAAGAGAGAGAGAGAGAGAGAGAGAGAGGAGAGATGAGAGGAGAGGAGGAGAGACGAGAGAGAGAGAGAGAGGGAAGAGAGAAGGAGAGAGGAGAGAGAGTGAGAGAGAGAGAGAGAGAGAGAGAAGGAGGAGAGAGGAAAGGAAGAGAGGGAAAGAGAAAAGAGAGGGGAAAGAGAAAGACAAAGAGAGAGAAAGAGAAAGAGAAAGAGTGAGAGAGAGAGAGAGGGGGGAGAAAGATATATAAATATACATATAGATAGATAGATAGAGAGAGAGAGAGAAAGAGCGAGAGAGAGCGAGAGAGAGAGAGAGAGAGAGAGAGAGAGTAAACCAAAAACCAACAAACAAAAGAAAGAGAAAGGAGAGAAAAAGAACAATAAGACAGACAGAGAAAGAGCGCAAGGAAGAAAAAAGAGGAAGAGAAGGAGAGAAAACCAACAACACCAACGAAAACCGCATTTTCACCACCACCACCGACAACGAAATCCGCGGCGGCACAAAACAGCGCCTCGTGAGTGGGCAGCGAAGGAGAATAATCGAGAGCGAGAACAGCCCCCACAAAGCGGCCGAGTCACCCCACGGTGGACGGGTCTTGCGGTGGGGGGAGGGAGGGGGAGGGGAGGGAGGGAAGGAAGGGGGAGGGAGGGAGGGAGGGAAGGAAGGAGAGGGAGGGGAAGGAAGGGGGAGGGAGGGAGGAAGGGGTAGGGAGGGAGGGGAGGGGAGAGAAGGAAGGGGGAGGGAGGGAAAGGGGGGAAGGAGGAGGGAGGGAAGTGTTGAGGGAGAGAGAGTGAAGGAGGGAAGGGAGGGAGGGAGGGAGGGAAAGGGGAGGGGAGGGAGGGAGGGAAAGGGGAGGGGAGGGAGGGAGGAAGGGGTAGGGAGGGGAAGGAGGAGGAAAGGGAGGATAAACGAGATTAAGGATGGAAAAGATTTTCTTTCTTTCTTTTTTCCCTTTTCTCTCTCTCCTTCCTTGCCCCTTCCCCTATCCTTTCCCTTCCCACACCTTCCCTCATCCCATCCCCCTCTCCACCTTCCCTTCCATTCTTTCCCCTCCTCCCCCTCCCCTCCTCCCCCCCACCCCTCCTTTTCCAACGACTTCAACATGTGAGCCTGAATGTTTCCTCGCCCCCATCGCCCCCTCCCTCATCCCCCTCCTCATCCCCCTCCTTTACTCCCTCCTCGCCCCCTCCTCATTCCCCTCCTTTACTCCCTCCTTTACTCCCTCCTTCACCCCCCCTTCTTCACACCCCTCCTCGCCCCCCTCCTCGGCCCTTCCCCCCTTCCCCCCCTCGCCCGGCCCCCACGAACTACCCGCCGCTCGTGTAGTTTACGGCGCCCGCGGCCGAGGGACGAGGCCTGTAATTGGCGAAAGGCCTTGCGCGCCCCGCCGGATCGGCCGCGATTGGGAACAGATGTGGGCCGGGGGGGAGGAGGGAAGGGAGGGAAGGGAGGGAAGGGAGGGAGGGAGGGCAGAGATGAGGGATGAGAGGGAAGGGAGGGGTGAGTTAGGAGGGAGATATTGGAGGGTGGGGGAGGAGGGAACGGAGGGAATTAGGGAGGGAAAGGGGAAGGAGGGGAGGGAAGGGTTGTAAGGAGAGAGGAAAGGGAGGGAAGGAAGGGAGGGGATGGGGGAAGGAAAGGAGGGACGGAAGGAAGGAAGGGAGGAATAATGAAGAAGGAATGAGGGAAGTATGGGAGAGGAAGAAGCGTAATAGAAGGCAATAGAAAAGGATGGAGGGAGAGAAGAGAGAAAGATAGAAGAGAGAGAAAGGAGAAAAAGGAAAGGGAGGGAGGGAAGAGGAGAAGAAGGGAGGGAAGGAAAGGCGGGAAGAAAGGGAGTGAAAGGAGAGAGAATAGGAGGCATGAAAAGGAAGGAAGGAGAAAGATGGAAGGAGGGAGAGAGGGAGTGAAGGAAGAAACAGAAGGAAGGAAGGAAGGTAGAAAGGAGAGTAAGAAGGGAAGGAAGGAAAGAAAAAAAGAATAGAAAGAAAGGCGGCAAGAGAGAGAGAGAGGAAAAGAATAATAGGTTAGCAACAGGAAATCTTAGTCGCCTGTTGCCAATTCCCCGATTCGCTCGACCGCCCAACAAAGAGAGTAGGCGTGGGCGGTTATAAAAAATAATGGGTGGTTGGCAACAGAAGTTTTCAGCTGTTTGTCGCAAATTTCGGCGGAATGACAGGCTATTGGGGGGGAGGGGGGAGAGAAGGGGGAAGGGAGGGAGGGAGGGAGGGAGGGCGGGCTCGGTGAGGGAAGAGAAGAGGAGGAAGAGGTGGAGCGGACGGGAGAGAGAGACGAAGAGAGACGAAGAGGACGTAAGATGAGATGGAGGAGGGAGAGAGATGAGAGGAGGCGGAGAGAGCGAGGATGGAGGAGAGAGGACATTTTGAGGAGATGAGAGAGAGAGGAATGGGAGAGAGGTGAAGATGGAGAGAGAGAGAGAGAGGA
>NC_051428.1:17483996-17489264 GCF_015228065.2 Penaeus monodon | reverse complement strand
GTGGCTAGCAATTCCTCCGGTTACAACAAAGACATAACGGTTGTAACAGTTTCAGAATAGCGATCTATAACGCGTGTATTATTAATCCAGTTAGATTACGTAATATGATAGCCCTCCGTTATAACAAAGACAAGGCGGTTGTAACAGAGCATCACACTAGCAACTGGTAGTGTTATTTTCCTCTCTTCGGTTATGGATTAGTTAAACTTGTTAAATTACCCCAAAAAATCCTTCAGTCGTGACGAAGACAAAGAAGTTACGTCAGAGGAAAATATGATTTTTTTTTCTTTCTCTTTTTTATGTGTGTGTAGAAGATTCTTTTGTGTGTGTGTGTGTGCTCTCAAAGCCAATAAACAAACTCGATAATGGGTTGTAATTCTCGGTTGGTGAAATGGGTCTAATTGGGGAAATTGTTACGTTTTAGAGGAGAAGGGAGGGGAAGGGGATAGGGTGAGGGAGGGAGGGAGGGAGGGAGAAGGTGGAGCGAGGGAGGGAAGGTGGGGGAAGGAGAGGGTCAGGATAAGATTAGGAAAGGGAGGGGAAGGTAGGAGGGAGAAAAATAGGAAAGAGAAAGGGAGGGAGATGGGAGGTAAAGGAACATGGGGAAAAAGTGAGAGATGGAAAGGAAGGAGTGAGGGAGGACGGAGGGAAGGTGATGGAGTAAGGGAATATATGGGAAGGTAAGAGGGAGGGAGGGAGAGGGAAGGACAGGGAGAAAAGGTAGAAAATAGCAGTCTAATACCCGATATTTGTTTAATAAGGAAGATTAACTTCATACAATTTCCCTATCTTACTTTTTTGTTTTCTTTTTTATATACAACTCACCAATTTACGTAATTATTGGCGCCGAATGATTTTATCAGCCTCTTATTGCGCGCACATAGATTACCTAATTACTGACCCGGCCATTACGTCAGTGAGTGTTAGTGTGTTACTGTAGTTACTGTTATCAGTATTATCGCTTATTATTGTTATTATAATCAATATCATTGTAATTATTATTATTATTATTATTATTATTATTATTATTATTATTATTATTATTATTATTATTATTATTATTATCATTATTATTATTATTATCATTATCATTATCATTACTATTTTTGCTTTATTATTATTATTATTATTATTATTATTATAATTATTGTTGTTGTTGTTGTTGTTGTTGTTGTTGTTGTTGTTGTTGTTGTTGTTGTTGTTGTTGTTGTTGTTATTATTATTAAAATTATTATTAACATTATTATCATTATCATAACTATTATTATTATCATCATTATTGTTATTATCATCATTATCATTACTATTATCATAATCATCATAATTATCATTATCATTATTATCATCATCATTATTATCATCATCTTTATTACTATGTAATTATTATTATTATTATCATTATTTTTATTATTATCATTATTATTATTATTATTGTTATTATTATTATTATTATTACTACTACTACTACTATTATTATTATGATTATCATCATCATTAGCATTATATTATTATTATTATTATTATATTTTTTTAACAATACTATTGCCAACATCATTTTTATTAACACCATCATCTTTATTGTCTTTATCATTACTAGTCAGTAATAAGAATTATGGTGAGAGAGAGAGAGAGAGAGAGAGAGAGAGAGAGAGAGAGAGAGAGAGAGAGAGAGAGAGAGAAAGAGAGAAAGAGAGAAAGAGAGAGAGAGAGAGAGAGAGAGAGAGAGAGAGAGACAGCGAAGATGAACAGACAAAGCTAGAGAAAGGGGGAGACAGACAGACACAAGCAGAGACAGAGGCAGAGAAAGAGAGGAAGAGCGAGACGGACAGATAAAAAGAGAATTGATCAGAACAAAGGAAGGAAGCACTTAGAAGAGGGAGCAGAGATCGAAGACAAAGATAGAGAGGAAAATGATTCACCGGAGGAGAAAAATAACGGGAAGAGGAGGAGGAGGAGGAAGAAGAGGAAGAGGAGGAGGAGGAGGAAAGGGGGAGGAAAGGGAGAGGAGGAGGAGGAGGAAGAGGGAAAGGAGGAGGAAGATGGAGAAGAGGAGGAGGAAGAGGGAGAGTGGGAGGAAAAGGAGGAGGAAGAGGATTAAGGAAAGGGGGGGGAGAGGGAGGAAGAACAAGGAGAGAAGGAGGAAATGGGCAGGAAGAAGGGGGGAGAAGGAGGAGGAGGAAAGGAGGGGAGGGGCATGAGGAGGAAAAGGAAGAGGAGGAAATGGGAGAGAATGAAGGAGGAGGAGGGAAAGAAACACAATAGATATCATTCATATAATAAATATTCATAAACGATTATATACGAATCTGAATGAACAGGTGAGTAACGGAAAGAACGCATGAAAGGGTGAACGAAATAAAATTAACAGTGATTCCTTTTGCGGAAAATGACAATGATAAATGAAAACGCAGCAACAGTAATGATAATGAATAGCAATAATGTTGATAATACTTACGGTATCACTATTACTACTGACGATGATGATGTAATTAAAATAAAGACAATAATGATCATAGTAATTATGTTTGCAATAACATTAATAGCAACAGCATAGCAGCAACAATTAATACAAAACGATTATAACGAAAAAAAGAACAAAGTAAAGAATGGATACGAAAGGGAAGATAATAAAGACAAGAAGATGAAGAGACGATAATAAAGAAGGGTTAATAGCAACACCAACAACACCAAAATAAAATGGTGATGATATGCAGTCGTGGCAACCCATCCCTAGGGAGGGGGCGGGGTGGGGGGGAGTGGTGATGGAGGAGGAGGGGGCGGAGTGGGGGAGGTGGTGATGGAGGGGGAGGAAGGGGTGGAGACAGAGAGGGAGGAAGAGGGAGGGAAGGAGGGAGCAGAAGGGAGGAGGAGGGAGGGAGAGAAGGAAGGAGAGGGGAGGGAGGGAAGGAGGGAGAGGGGAGGGAGGGACTGTGATGGAGGAGGAGGAAGGGGGTGGAGACAGAGAGGGAGGAAGAGGGAGGGAGCGAAGGAGGGAGAAGAGAGGGAGTGGGCGGAGAGAAGGAGAGGGGGAAAGAGAGAAGAGAAAAAGGAGAACGTGGGCTGGAAAGAAGTAGGAGGAGGGATGAGGGAGAAGAAGAACAGTAGACGAAAACGGAAGAAGAAGAACGGGAGATAAAACGAGGAAATGGAAAAAAGAAGAACAGAAAACAAAAGAGGAATAAGATGAACAAGAGATACAAAGAAGAGAATAGACGAAAGCGAAAGAAAACGAAGCAGAGAGAAAGAGAAACGAGAGGAAGAGAAGGAGAACGGAAAACGAGAGCGGAAAAAATACGAAGGAAAATACGAAAGGAAAGAAGAGGAGAAGGGAAGAAGGTCAGGAGGAAGAGAAGAAGAAAAGGAGAAAAAGAGAAAAGAAAAAGAAAAATACGAAAGCGGACGAAACAAGAAAGAAGTAAAAACGGGAGATAAAAAGAGAAAGAGAAGACGAACAGAAAAAAATAATAATAATAAAAAGGAGAAATAACGAAAATAAGAGAAAACGAAAAAGAAGAAGAAAAAGAACTGGATATAAAAAGGAAAGATAAGAAGAAGGATCGAAGAGTAGAGAGAAAAATATTCGAAGAGGAGAAAATGAGAAAAAGAAAAAAAAAGGGAGAAGGAGAAGAAGAGGAAAAATTTGGCCAATAAAGGAAGGGACGAAGCGAATCGCAAACAAGGTCTTGTGTCTTTGTTTTGTTATTTGTTTGTATGTTTGTTCGTGTCTTTGTTTGTCGCTTTAGTTGTTTCTCTTTTTCTTTGTTTCTTTGTTTTTTGTTTCTTTGTTTTTTGTTTCTTTGTTTTTGTTTCTTTGTTTTTGTTTCTTTGTTTCTTTATTTGGTTAGCTATTCATCAGTCAATCCTTGTATCTGTGTATCTCTCTCCTTCTTGCTCTCTCTCTCTCTCTCTCTCTCTTCTTCTCTCTCTCATCTCTCTTTCTCTATCTCTCTTTCTCTTTCTCTTCTCTCCTCTCCTCTTCTTCTCATCTCTCTCTCTCTCTCATTATAGCCCCTCCTCCACCCCCTCCCCCTCTCGCCGTCTCCCTCCCTCTCTCTCTTTCTATCCAATTATATAGCTTGTGCTTTGTGTTTGAGCCCTTAACCTCCCCCCCGTCACACCCTCCCCCTCCCTCACTCCCCCTGACCCCCTCTCCCTCTTCCTCCCCCCTCCCCCCTTCACGTCCCCTCCCTCCTCTTCTCCCCTCTTCCCTCCTACCTTCCTTTTTGCCTTATTACCCTCCTTCTGTTCGCCTTTTCCCTCCCTCCTCCCCTTCCTTTGACCCCCATCCTCCCCCCGACTCCTTCCCCTCCCTCTTTCCCTCCTCTTTTCCCTTCCTTTCCTCACCCTCCGTCCCTCTTCCCCACACACTCTTTCTCCTTCCTATCCTCCTTCCCTCCTTTTCCCCCTCCCTATCCCTTCCGTCCCTCCCTCCCCTCTCCCTCCCTTCCCTCCCTCTCCTTCCCTTCCCTCCCTCTCCTTCCCTTCCCTCCCTCTACCTCCCTTCCCACCTTCTCCCTCCCTCTACCTCCCTTCCCACCCTCTCCCTCCCTCTCCTTCTCTTCCCTCCCTCTCCCTCCCTTCCCTCCCTCTCCCTCCCCTCCCTCCCTCCTTCCCCCTCCCCCACCTCCTTCCCCCTTCCTCCTTCCACCCTCCCTTCCCCCCCCCCCCCCCCCCCCGCAAGGACAGTGGTGGCCGCGGCGTCCCCAGAAGCTTCCAGGCTTCCGATAGCTGTGCTTGAAGGGAGCGAGGATTCATTAAGGGAGCGGGAGGGGGAAGGGGGGTGGAAGGAGGGGGAGGGAAGAAGGAAGAGGATAGGGGGGGAGAGGGAGGGGGATGGAAGGGTGGGAGGGGGGTGGAAGAGGGAGAGAGGAGGAAGGGGGAGAGGAATGAAAGGGGGAAGAAGAGGAAGGAAGATGGAAGTGAGTGGGGGGGCGAATGATAATAATAATAAAAAAGAAAGAAAAAAAAACGGACTGCGAAAAAGCAAAAACGGTGGGGGTGGGAAAGCGGTCAAGATCTCGGTCTTTGTGTCTCGGGGATTCGAATCCCGGACGACACGCCATTTCCTCGGCAATTACTAGACAGCGCCTCGCAAGTGAGCGTCAGAAGCGCCAACGCGTCGGGGACAAAGCGGGCGAGGGGCGAAGGCGAGGCTGCCGCGGCTTCCCTTCCTTCTGCTTCCTTTTCCGCTGATAAAAGGGGCGAGGGGGCGAGGGGGGCGAGGGGGGCGAGGGGGCGAGGGGTTAAAGAAAGGGGGGACAGGTGTAA
>NC_051428.1:17466496-17473996 GCF_015228065.2 Penaeus monodon | reverse complement strand
GATAGATATAGATATAGATATAGATATAGATATATACAGCAACACACACACACACACACACACACACACACACACACACACACACACACACACACACACACACACACACACACATATATATATATATATATATATATATATATATATATATATATATATATATATATATACATATATATATATATATATATATATATATATATATATATATATATATATATATATATATGTCTTCAATTACGTATTTATACAATCCACGTGATTATATACTGACAATTTGCACAAGCTGGATTCTTTTCATCTTTATTTATTGTTATTACTGACTGTCAGTGATATTCACTCGTTGTTAATATTTTTTCCATCTTAAACATTAAGAGTTACAATGTATATTTATATTAGAAATGACTATATTTAGCCTGCTTTTGCTCCCATGGATAATTTGTTTATGCAAATTGCTTTTACCTTAATTAACTTTGAATTGTAACACTGTCAGCGTACTTTTATATATCACACTTCCAACTACAGTCATTTTGTGACAAAAAATATAAGTGTAATGTCCGTTAATAGACATACTTTATGGCCAGGTGGGCAAAAAACGTTTGTTAAAACATTTTTGAATTCCGAATTTTCGAGGGAAATCTTTTTCTGTTTTATTATTATTATTATTAGTTGTAGAAGAATTGTTGTTCTTAGTATTATTATTATTACAATTATAATTGCTATTATTATTATTATTGTTGTTATTATTATTATTATCAGTATTAACATTATCATTATCAATATTATTATTATAATCATTATCATTTTCAGCATTATTATAATCGGTATTATTATTATCACCATCATTATTATTACTGTAGTTATCATACTATCGTTATTAAAAAAAATATCATTATTATCACTATTATTATTATTATTATCACTGTTATTCCATTTTTATTATCACTTTATTTTTATTATTATATATTTTTATTATTATTGTTTTCATTATAATTATTATTGTTGTTGTTGTTTTGTTCTTGTTGTTGCTATCATTATTACTATTATTTTATTATCATTATTATCATCATAATCATCATCATCATTCTTATCATAAATGCTCTTTTTATTATCATTATTGTCGTTATAGTTATCTTTATCATCATCATCATCATTATTTTTATTGGTACTCTCTCGCTACGGAAGGGTAGTAGGGGGGTAGGGGTAGAGGGGGCGAAGGGGGGGGGAGGTAAAGGTGTTATGAATAAAGGGAACAGGAAGAACGTTCAAGAAATATGTTCATGAATAGAGGATTTGGAAGACGAATGTGAAAATGAGGAATGTTAGAACAGAATTAGGTATATTGAAAACAGGATTGGAAATTTGAGAACAGGATTAGGAATGCAAAAAGAACAGGGCTAGGAATATGCGAACAGGACAAGAAATTTAAAAAAAAAAAAAAAAAAATTAGGAACGAGGAAATTAAATATTAGGAATTGGGAACAAGGGAATTGAAGATAAGGTAAGATTAGGAACAGCTAAATAAAAGATTGGGAATTAGGAAAGGGAAATATGAGACGAAAGAGGATTAGGAACAGAAAACTAAATATTAAGAATGACGAACAGAAAAAAATAGAGATTACGAGCAAGGAAAAAAAAAACAGGCCGACGAGAGAAAAAAAAATAAAGATTACACGAACAAAGTGAAATTCAAATTAAGCTTAAGAACATGTAAAACAAAAGGTTAAAGAACACGAACAAGAAGATAAAGTAAGCTTAAGAACACCTAAAACAAAAGACTAGGGATTACACGAACACGAAAATTACATTCAAATTAAGCTTAAGAACACCTGAAACAAAAGACTAGGGACTAGGCCCTTGGGAATTACGAAGGATGGCCAAGGAACCTCTTTCTTCACACTCATCCTGCAACATTATGACTAAGGAACCTGCTGTCGAAGCCACGCCCCCTCACCTTTGTCCTTAAGTGATCGTTGCCCCGAACACGTTTTGGACAAGTTAGGGGGAAAGAGATAATAATGATGATAAAAAGTGGAGATGTATAGTGAGGAGAAAAGGAGATGAATAGGAATCCAGTGATGGTTTGTGATGATGATGATGATGGTGATAATAATGATGGTAATGATAATGTAATAATGATGATGGTGATAGTGATAATAATGATAAAAACAATACTAATACTAATACTAATACTAATACAAATAATAAAAATAATAATGATATTGATAATGGTATTAATCATAATAACAACAATGATGATAATGTTAACAATACTGATAATAGTATTCATAAATTACTCATATTTTCTCAACCTGCAAATCGAGTGCATGAAAAGCGACTGAGTATGTGATATAAGCTTGATATGCTTTTTGTAATGAAGGCGACGTGGAAACAAATCGCGGAACACGAGAGGGGGAAATTGGGTGTTAAGTTTCCAGGTAGTGATTTTTTTTTTTTTTGGGGGGGGAGATAGAGATAGAGAGAGGGGGGGATGGGGGGGTAGGGGAAGATAGTTGGGTTTTTTGGAACTTTCTCGAAATCGGGGGAGGGGGTATGTTTTTATTATTGTTATTTATGTATTTATTCGTTTCTCTCTCTCTCTCGCCTCTCTCTCTCTCTCTCTCTCTCTTTCCTCTCTCTCTCTCTCTCTCTCTTTCTCTCTCTCTCTCTCTCTCTCTCTCTCTCTTAATTTTTTAGTTATCTTTTTAGTTTTTCCTCTTCTTTTCATGTGTCTGTATGTTCGTGCGTGTGTGTATGTGTGTGTGTGTGTGTGTGAGTGTGTACGTGTATGTGTACGTGCCTGTGTGTATGTGTGTTTGTGAAAGCTAAAAGAGCGTGTACATGTGTGTTTACATGTTTTTCTTTTTCTGTGTAACCTCAAGTCCGATGCACATGCAACAAATTCCTTACCGGGTAATGATACTCAACCTATTCCTCGCTCTCTTTTCAACAAAGGTTTATCACTCTTTAACATTATTCTTTCTCTGTCTTTCATTCTCTCTTTCATTTCATTCTTCACATGTCTTCGCTGTGACGTCATCGCTCTCTCACTTTCTCCGTCAGTTTCTCATGCCTTTCCTTTTACTCTTTCGTCTTCTTCTTCTTCTGCTTCTTCTGCTTCTTCCTCATCTTCTTCTTCTTCTTCTTCTTCTGCTTCTTTTCTTCTTCTGCTACTTCCTCATCTTCTTCTTCTTCTTCTTCTTCTTCTTCTTCTGCTTCTTCTGCTTCTTCTTCTTCTTCTTCTTCTTCTGCTTCTTCTTCTTCTTCTTCTTCTTCTGTCTTCCTCTCTCTTCTTCTTCTTCTTCTTCTTCTTCTTCTTCTTCTTCTTCTTCTGCTTCTTCTACTACTTCTTCTGCTTCTCCTAATATATTTTTTCTCCGTGTTTCTTCTTTTTTTCTTCTCATCCTGATTATTCTCTTCTTCATATTTCTTTTCTTCTTATTCTTCTTCTCCTCCAAATTCGTGTTCACAATTTTCTTTTTCTCTTAATTCTTGTTTTTTCTTTAATTTCTTCTTTTCCTTTTTCCCATTCCTGTTTTTCTTCTCTCTCTTCTTCTTTTTTCTTTTGATTTCTTCTTTGTATTATTCTCATTTTCTTCTTCTTCTCCATATCTCTTCTCTCTCTCTCGCTTTCGTTTTATTTATTCTTCTTATATTTTCTTTTATTCTTTCTATTTCCTTTTCTTGCCTCTCTGATTTTCACTTTTCTTCTTTTCCTCCTTCCTTTCTTCTTCTAATTTTTTATTCCTTTTTTATTATTTATTTTTTTTATTCTTTCTGTTAATTTTCTTCTTCTTTTACTTCTTATTATATTTCTTCTTCATTTACTTCTTCTCCTTCTTCCTTTTCGTTTCCTTCTCCTTTCTTCTTCTTTTTCTATTTCTTTTTCTTCTAATTTTCTTTCTTATTTTTCATCATTTTCTCCTCATTTTCTGATACCTTACTTCTATTCATCTCTCTCCTTTATTCTAAATTATCATCATTTCCTCTTCCTCTTCTGTTTATTCACCAGTCCTTCTTACATTTTCAATATATTTACAAAATATTGTAAAACTTCAAATTAAAAAAAAAATCAATATTAATGATAACCGCCATGAGAGCAACAGTGATGAAAATGGAAATAATGATAATGATAATGATAATAATGATGATGATAATGATGACTATGACATCATTTATCATAAACAAAAACGTGATAATGATGATGATAATGATGGTGATTATGATAATGTTGATAATAATGTATTTATGATAACAATGATAGCAAAGATTATAATAGCAACAGTAATAAGAAACATAATTATAATGATGATATTATTACTTTTACTATTACTATTGCAAATATTATTATTATCATCATTATCATCATCATCATTATTATCATTATCATTATTATCACTATTATTATTATTATTATTATTATTATTATTATTATTATTATCATCATCATCATCATTATTATTTTTGTTATTAATATTATTATCATTATCATTACTATTACTATTATTGGTAGTAGTATTGTTATTATTATCTTAATCGTTATTATTATTATTATTATTATTATTATTATCATTAACATTATCTTTATCATTATTATTATCATTGTTATCATTAGCATTAGCATTAGCATTATTATTATTACTATATCATTATCATTATCATAATAGATAATAATACATAATAATAATAATAATAATAATAATAATATAATGATGATAATTTAATGATAATAATACATTGACTATTATTATTATTATTATTATTATTATTATTATTATCATTATTATTTTTATTATTATTATTATTATTATTATTATTATTATTATTATTATTATTATTATTATCATTATTACTTAATATTATTATCATTATCATCATCATCATTATAAATATTATTATCATTACTGTTGTTGTTGTTGTTGCAATTATTATTATCATTATCATTTCTATTATTATCATTGTTATTACTGTTTCTCTTATCGTCATTATTATTATTTTATTATTATTATTATTATCATCATTATTATCATTATCATTATCATTATCGTTATTATTATTATCATTAGTAGCAGCAGCAGCAGTAGTAGTAGTAGTAGTACATTATTGTTATTATTATCATCATCATTATTATTATCTCTATTACTATCATTGTTATTATTGTCACTGATGATGATATAAATAACAATAGTAATGATTTTCATCATTATCCTCATTATCACCATTGTCATAAAAAAAAAAAAAAACAGTAATAGTAACATCAGTAATAGTAATAGTAAGAATCAAAGTAATGATAATAATCAAGGTAATGATAGTGGTGAAGTAATAATGATAAAAATCGTGATAATAATTACGATAATAATGATGACTCTAGAAATGAGTATGTCTGTCACTCTTCACAGCATTAACTATACGTAATAACACTGATTGATGAGAACACAGTACTTGTATCTTCACAGGTGTGGCATTTCTGTGGTGTTGCATTATCGTTATGTATTTTGACTTCTTTGCTGCTACTGATCTTTTTTTTTTCTTTACTCTCTCTCTCTCTATCTATCTATCTGTCTATCTTTCTCTCTCTATTTCGCTCTCATTCTCTCTCTCATTCTCTCTCTCTCTCTCTCTCCTCTTCTCTCTCCTCTCCTTTCTCGCTCCTCATTTCTTTTCCTCTTCATTTCTCTCTCTTTCTCTTTCTACTCTCTCTCTCCTCTCTCTCTCCGTCTTCTCTCTCTATCATGTATCTCTGTATGTCTCTCTCCTGTGCTCTCTCGTGTCTCTCTCTGTCTCCTGTCTCTGTCTCCCTGTCTCTATCTGTCTGTCTCTCTCTCTCTCTGTCTCTCTCCTCTATCTCTCTGTCTCTCTTGTCTCTCTATCTCTCTCTCTCTCTCTCCTCCTCTCTCTCTCTCTCTCTCTGTCCCTTTTGTACTCCTATCTCTCTCTCTCTCTCTTCTCCTCTCTTCTCTCTCTCTCTCTCTCTCTCTCTCTCTCTCCTCTCTTTCTTTGTCTCTGTTGTCTATTATGTCCTCTCGCTCTCCTGTGTCCTCTCTCTCTGTCCTCTCTCTCTCTATCTCTCTCTCTCTCTCTCTCCCTCTCTCTCTCTCTCCTCTCTCTCTCTCGCTCGCTCTCTCTATTTTCTCTCCCATGCATCCCTTTTTTAATTTCTTCCCCACTCATTTCAGTAATTCGAATCTTTCCCTCCCCCCCCCCTCATTTTTTTCTTCTTGTCTTCCTCCCTCCCTCCCCATTGTACTTTCTTCCCTCCCTCCCTCCCTGCCTCCCCCTCCCTCCCCTCCCTCCGCCCTCCATCCCTCCCTCCCTCCCTCCCTCCCTCCCTCCATCCTCCCTCCCTCTCTCAGCCGAGTACTGACCCCCATTTCGGCACCGTCTCCGTAACAGGCGGGGACCCCCCCCGCCCGATCCTCCCCCGCCCGCGCCGCGGCTGTATCTATCGCGGCTCTTATTTGCCTCCTTCGCTAATCACCTGTTATCTACCCCGACCCCCTGCCCCTGCCCTCTCTCTCTGGCGCCCAATTCCTCCTCCCCTCCCCTCCTTCCATCCCTCCCCTCCTCCCCTCCTTCCTCCCCTCCCTCCCTCCCTCCCTTCCTCCCTCCTTCTATCCTTCTTTTCCTCCTTCCCTTTCCTCCTCCACTCCCTCCTGGAGTGGGTATGAATGGTCGGAGTGATGGGCGTTTTCGTGCCGTTTTCGTGGTCCGTGATTAAAGACCGTGTGGGTGGAGTGGGCCTTGTGACTTGAGCGGACCAGGTGGGCCGTGTGAGTCGTGCGTTGAGGGCCGTGAGCGGACCAGAGAGTGGCCGTGAGTGGGCGTTGTGTTGATGAGCGGACCAGAGTGGGCGTGAGTGATCTGTGGGCAATAATAAACGGACCAGACCCCTGTGGGAGTCTGCGGTTGGTTCTAGTTGAGTGGCCGTGAGCGGACCAGAGAACCAGAGTGGGAGATGCCTGTGAGCGGACCGAGTGGCGCCAGTGAGCGGACCAGAGTGGGAGTTGGTGAGCGGCCCAGAGTGTGCACGCGTGACAGTTTGAGCGGGACCAAGTGCAGAGTGGGCGTTGTGTGAGCGGACCAGAGTAGGGCGCGTGAGGGCGCGTGACGGACCAGAGTGGGCCGTGAGCGGGTCGGGACCAGAGTGGGCATTTTTTTGTTTTTGGCGTTCTGCGTTGAGGGAGCTGCGTTACGTTGGAGTGGGCGTGAGCGGACCAGAGTGGCGTGAGCGGGACCAGAACAAGATGTGGGCCGGGCCTCCTAGGTGGTGGTTCATTTGAGCGGACCCAGTGTGGGCGTACCTGAGTCCAGTGAGCGCCGTGAGCGGACAAGAGTGGGCGTGCTTCCCGTCTGTGAGCGGCCCGTGAGCGGACCAGAGTGGGCGCGCGTGCGTGCGTGAGCGGCCCCGTGAGTGGAGCAGCGGACCAGAGTGGGCGTGAGCGGACCAGGAGTGAGTGGGGTGTGTGCCGGTGAGGGCACCGTGAAGCGAGGACCAGATGG
>NC_051428.1:17446496-17463996 GCF_015228065.2 Penaeus monodon | reverse complement strand
TAATCACAGAAGCAAATGAATAAATGCATGAATAGATGAATGAAGAAATAAATGAATAAAGTGAAAGAGGAATAGATAAAAAGTTAATCAATAAATGTATAACAAATAAACAAAATGACAAAAAATCGAGTAAATAAACGAAAATACAGAAAGAAGATGAATATGCAAATAACAAATTATAAAAAAAAATAATAATAATAAATAAATAGATAGAATAAAACTATTAGAATATAAATAAAGACAAGGATAAATAAAACAAAAGGCTATCAAAGTCAAGGTTATTTAATTATCCAAGTCTGCTGCGACGAAGATTAATTAGCGGAGCTGAACCAATTAGGGCGGACGAGGACAAGAGGAGGAGGAGGAGGAGGAGGAGGTGGAGGTGGGGGTTGGATGGTGGGGGTGGAGGTGGAGGTGGAGGTTGAGGTGGGAGGTGGAGGTGGAGGTGGAGGTTGGAGGTGGATGGTGTGAGGTGGCAGTGGTGGAGGTGGAGGTGGGGGTGGAGGTGGGGGTGAAGAAGGAGGAGGTGGAGGTGGAGGTGGATATGGTGGTAGTGGTGGAGGTGGAGGAGGATGGAGAAGGAGGAGGAGGATGGAGAAGGAGGAGGAGGAGGAGGATGGGAGAAGGAGAGCGAGGAGGAAGGAGGAGGAGGAGGAGGAGGATGGAGAAGGAGGAGGAGGAAGGAGGAGGAGGAGAGGATGGAGAAGGAGGAGGAAGAGGAAGGGGAGGAGGAGGAGATGGAGGAAGTGAGAGAAGAGGAGGAGGGGGAGGAGGAGTAGGAGGAGGAAGGGAGGACGGGAGGACTGGAGGAAGGAGGAGGTGAAGGCGGAGGAGGAGGAGGATGGAGGAAGGAGGGGAGGAGGAGGAAGGGAGGAGGAGGGGAGGGATGGAGAAGGAGGAGGAGGAGGAGGAAGGAGGAGAGCAGGAGGAGGAAGGAGAAGGAGGAGGAGGAAGGGGAGGAGGGAGGAGGAGGAGGAGGAGGAGGGAGGAGGAAAGAAGGTGGAGGAGGGTGGAGCGAGGGAGGAGGTGGATGGAGGACGGAGGAGGAGGGAGGAGGAGGCGGAGGAGGAGGAGGAAGGAGGAGGAGGAAGGAGGAGGAGGAGGAGGATGGAGGAGGAGGAGGAGGAGGAGGAGGATGGAGGAGGAGGAGGAGGAGGAAGGAGGAGGAGGAAGGAGGAGGAGGAGGAGGATGGAGAAGGAGGAGGAGGAAGGAGGAGGATGGAGGAAGGAGAAGGAGGAGGAGGATGGAGAAGGAGGAGGAGGAAGGAGGAGGAGGATGGAGAAGAAGAAGGAGGACGGAGAAGGAAGAGAAGGAGGGGCAAGAAGAGGAGGAAGACGAGAAGAGAAACGAATAGGTGAAAAGAGATGAGTAACAGAGCGAGCGAGCGAAAGAGAGACAGACAGACAGACAAAGACCGAGACACAGCCACAGCCACGGACACAGAAACACCAACGGAGCCTGACGCAGAGACAGACAAGCAGCCAGGCCTAGAGAGAGGGGGGAGGGGGGGAGGGGAGCCACAGATGGTCCCCAGTTCCACCCCCCCCCCTCCGCTCGCTCTGCCCGGCGCTGACCCTCGCCTGACCTCGCAGGGAATGGGGCTCGGTCCTCGCCGCGCGTTTGTCCCTGGTGAGGAGGCGGGAGGGGCAGGAGGGGGGGAGGGAAGGAGGGGCAGGAGGGAGGAGGGAGGAGGCGGGAGGGGCAGGAGGGGGGAGAGGGAGGGATGGAGGGAGGGGGGAGGAGGGAGGAGGGAGGAGGCGGGAGGGGCAGGAGGGGGGAGAGGGAGGGAATGATGAGGGGGAGGAAGGGAGGATGGGAGAGGCGGGAAGGGGCAGGAGGGGGGAGAGGGAGGGGAAGGAGGGAGGGGGAGGAGGGAGGACGGGAGGGAGGCGGGAGGGGCAGGAGGGGGGAGAGAGAGGGAGGTAAAGGCCGGGGAGGGGGAGGAAGGAGGGTGGGAGGAGGCGGAGGGGCAGGAGGGGGGAGAGGGAGGGAAGGAGGGAGGGGGAGGAGGGAGGATGGAGGAGGCGGGAGGGGCAGGAGGGGGGGGAGGGCGGGAGGAGGGAGAGGCGGGAGGGGCAGGAGGGGGAGAGGGAGGGAAGGAGAGAACGGGGAGGAGGGAGGAGGCGGGAGGGGCAGGAGGGGGGGGAGGGAGGGAAGGAGGGAGGAGGGAGGAGGCGGGAGGAGGCGGGAGGGGCAGGAGGGGGGAGAGGGAGGGAAGGAGGGAGGGGCAGGAGGGAGGAGATGAGGGAGGAGGGAGGAGCTGGAGGGGCAAGAGGGGGGGGGAGGGAAGGAAGGGAGGAGGGAGGAGGCGGGGAGGAGGGGCGGGAGGGGGGGGGGAGGGAGGGAAGGAGGGAGGAGGCGGGAGGGGCAGGAGGGGGGGGAGAAGGGAGGGAGGGAAGGAGGAGGGGGAGGAAGGAGGGTGGTAGGAGGGAGGGTGGGAGGGAGGGAAGAGGGAAGGAGGGGGGAGGGAGGAAGGCAGGGAAGGAGAAGGAGGAGGAAGGTGGTAGGAGGGAGAGGGAAGAGAAGGGGGAGGAGGGGGTGGTGATATTATTTGTCCTTTTCTTCTTGTTCTTCTCCTTCTCTTTCCCTTCCTCCTCCTCCTCATCATCATCATCATCATCATCATCTTCCTCTTCCTTTTCCTCTTCCCCCCTCCGCCTCCCCCCTTTTCCTCTCCTGCTCCCCTCCGCTCCTCCTTTCCCTATTCCTCCCCCCTCCCCCGCTCCCCCTTTTCCCTTTCCTTTTCCCTCTTCCCCTTTCCTTCTTCCCCCTCCTCCTCCCCCCCTTTCCCCTGCCCCTCCTCTTCCTTTTTCCTTTCCCTTCCTCCTCCTCCTTCTCCTCCTCTTTAACATATCATACCATTAGCTATGATATCACAGCTATACCATATCAATACCATTATCATACCATCACCATATTGCCACCATATCATACCAGTACCATACCATACCATGTACCATCATTATACCATGTACTATTACCATTCCATGTACTATTACCATACCATACCATTACGATTACCAAATATTACTACTATTACTATACGTTTAAAATTACCAATGACCATACCTACCATACCATTAGCTAGCATACCTACCTTACTTTATTTTCCCATACCAACTTAATCACCTATCATACCATGCCAATACCATACCATACCTTCAGCATATCATACCATATCATACCACTGCCATACCATTAGCATACCATACCATATCATACCACAACCATACCATTAGCATACCATACTATACCATTACCACATTAACATATTAACATATCGTATCATATCACAGCATATCACACCATTATCACTCGCAATGTGAACCCCATACTTGCCTGCTTAGCATTCACAGATCGTCCCTTCAACCATCACCTGATATGACTGCTTCCCTTATAAAGTACGCAGCATTTTATGGGAATTCCCGGGCCCGTTCACTCCCCCCTGCTGACCCGCTTGTCTGGCTGCTTCCGACCCTTTTCAACATTTTTACGCTTCAGCTAACGAGGGGGGCTTCCCACTGTACGTTCCCTTGCTGGAACCTGTGACCCGGGGTGGTTGATTGTTAAAAAGGGGTTTCCCGCTATCGGTTTGGGTTTTAAAATTTCTTTAATTTTTTTTTTTTTTTTTTTATTTTTAAAAACCGCTGACCCCAAATAGAGACTTTCCCGTCACCCCTTTGTAGTTTACCCTTTATGTGACCCTTTTTTAAAACCGGTTGCTTTGCCAAAATTTTTAGAAACCCACCCGCTTAACCTATGCTTATTTCAACACCCTCCAACCCCATCTAAGCTTTCCTGCTTACCCATTCCTTAACACATCGCCCTCCCTGCTAACAGTATCTAACATCTTACCTGCTAGGCAAATTACAGTCATTTCTTATGAATGCCTACCTGCTGACTGCATTACCTACTTACCCTCGCAATGGTCACTACCTGCTGTCCGTATCTACCATCTTACCTGCCTACCCATTGCATAATACATCGCCCTCCCTGCTGACCCTGTTCAACTTCATAAATGCAAATCTCGTCTAACAATCTCAAACTTGCTAACTTAACCTACCATCCTGAAGTCCTATTGGCCAAATGATCTATTTTTACTCACCTTCTCGCCTCGTCTTATTCTTGTTTCTCTCTCTCTCTTCTCTTTCTGTGCTTTTTGTTGTTTGTTTTTGTCTCTCTCATTCATTTTCTGTTTGTTTGTTTTTTTGTGTTTGTTTGTTTCATCCTCTCTCTCTCTCTCTCTCTCTCTCTCTCTCTCTCTCTCTCTCTCTCTCTCTCTCTCTCTCTCCTTCTATCCCTCTAATCATCTCTCTCTCTCTCTCTCTCTCTCTCTCTCTCTCTCTCTCTCTCTCTCTCTCTTTTTATCCCTCTAATCATCTCTCTCTCTCTCTCTCTCTCTCTCTCTCTCTCTCTCTCTCATTCATTTTCTGCTTGTTGTATGCCCGGTTTTTTCGTTTTATGCTCCTCTCTCTCTCTCCCTCCCTCTCTTTCTTTCTCTCACCCTCTTCCTCCTCTTTCTTTCTCTCATCCTCTTCCTCCTCTTTCTTTCTCTCCCCCTCCATCTTCGTCATTAAACCGAGGACTTAAACCCTTCGCTTTATCTCTCATCTCCGATAAGATCCCTTATCGCCTGCACTTCACCGTGAGCCGGACATGTGTTCCGACAGAATGCCCGATAGCGAAGGAAACCCCAATGAAACATCAGCGGGAAAGTCGAGTCATAAAAACACAGAAAAAGATAGGTGTGGGATGACGCGCGACCTCGTGTAAACCCACACGCGAGATGACCTAACATACCTCCCCTAACCCTCTTTCCTTACATCCTACTTCCTCCCAGCATTTCTTTTATTTTGGATGAGGTCAGAAACTTCCTCTACTATTTTTCCTCATTCAGAATGTCTGCCGGTTATCATTCCCTCAACCCCTCGTGACCTTCTGCTGGCGCCTCTCGATTCAATCTACTGCCACGCTGCTGCCAGACACCCTTTATATGTGTCAGTGAGGCGGTGACAGTAGGTAGTGTCTGGTGTCTTACTGCATTCTTTCGATGAAAATGTCCTCTCCATTCATGATTTTCCTCTTGCAGAAGGATCTACATTGATCTCACGTGACATGAGGAGTATTTAGAAGAGTGCGAGGCCGTAAGAAGGAGTATTTATCGGCGCAACACGAGGGTTCAATCGCTGAGAAGAAACTGCATGTTTTGATCTGGCGGGGTCAGTAACCTCAGCGATGGATGAAAGTCTGCGCAAGTTCAACGCCAGCTTTGAACTACACACGCAACTTTCCTTAACCTCATTTCTGTATTTGTTGGTTTCTTGAGCTCCCAAAAGCCGGTTGTTGTATGAAAGTTTGTTATATGAATAATTAGTAGAGAGCATCGGTAGATCATTGGGAAGATATTCTCACGTAGTTTGGAGAATTCTGACGGGTTCCTGCAGCCAGATCCGCGGTTCTCTCCCTCCCCAGCATTCAAGAGTCCGATGCTCGTGTCTGTGACTCGTTCTCCGCAAATGAGACCGAGTCAACGCCCTACGTTCAGTTCTCCGCAGGATGGGGAACGTGACATTTGATACCGCCTGTGTTTCTCAAGCGGTTAATAAAAAAAAAAGACAAGAAGAGAGCAAGAGAGAGAATAATGATTATAATAAGAGATGTATTTCCGGATATGCACTTCTGACGATTGGGGATTATATAAGCTATTTCCTTTTTCGGGAGTGGGGAGGGGAGGACGTGCGTGTGACCAGGACAAGTACCACGTGGTGACTAGGATCCCTTTCGGTTGCCAAACGTGATACCCTGACCGGAAATGGCTCGGTCAATACCCCTGGATCCTATCAGGGGCTTGTCACTTCTGGTCAGGGCCTGAAGCCAGTCGAGTGTGGTGGATTTATGGTTTTGGCATGCGGTACAGGGAGCTCAGATAATGAATAATTGTGTATTTAAGGTACAGTTTTCTACCTCTGCACAGCGTTATCCGTGTCGGTCGGCCGCTGTACGATGTGTAGCGCTGCCAGGCTCCTAGGTCCTGGCGCTCTACGTACCAGACGTACGACGAATGGGCGTCATGTTTTTCTCGTTTGTTAAATATATACTTGGTTTGTCACTCTCTGCGGTGTGTATTTGATGGCTTCTGGTGGTGAATGTGTTGTTGATTTTCTGAATCATTCTCTAAAAAGGGAAATAGGCCTTTGCTCAATCATAAAGCGCTGCAGAATTCCGGAATCCGCGAAATTTGACAGTGAAAATCCTCAATTACACTTAATTCGCGGAGCAGATTCTCCCAAGATACAGAAAAAATAGCACTCATCCAAAAAACATCTCAAAACCCGACGCCAAACCCTCATCCCAATCACTCTAAGAATACAACTCCTCAAAAATAAAATTAATTCCCCGTATAACAACTCTCCTGCTGATTGTCGCAATGTTTTGCTGTACGACACGTTGGGCTCCGTCGCGCCGCCACCCCAGCCTCGTCGCCAATGACTCACTGATAGTACATTACGGACGCGACGAGGGAGAGGATGTGATGTGCCGTCGCTCGCTCGGCCTTTAGTGACTCCTGAGAAACACGTCGACGCAGAAAAGACGGACCGGGATATTTTCGACTATAATTTGTACTAAGAGTGATTTTCTCGATGTGGGATCATGGGTGTTCCTGCGGCCTTGTGACACATTACTATGAGCTCAGTGAACCAACCAGATGAATATTTGCCATTTATTGAGGGCGTGTGAAACGACTGCCTCATGAAATCACTGATTCTGGACAATAGACAAAACAAAAGACCGAGATTGTAAGTATTCGAGTCGCAGCTCTTTTAAAGTTTTTTTTTTCTACATATATGAATATTGTTTTCAAAATGTGTCTATGTGAAGTGTTTTTTTTTTTTTCTCTCTTTTTTTTCTTTTTTTCCATTTTTAATCATTATTGTGTTTATTGTGTGAAGTGCGTTCAATCGGAAATAAGTTCGTCTGTACGTAATTAGGTTATGGTCTTGTTCATATAAAAGCTTACTGAGCCCATTCAGTAAGCTCATTGATCTCGTAGAAGAAATGAGAAAGAAGGAAAATAGACGAAATCATATTGTCAATTGAAAACAAGGTACAGATGAAGATTAAACGAATCTTGGTGCAATTTCTTCGTCGGGCGATTTTCACATGTCGCCCAACGTGCAACATCGCCATAGAAGAAGAAAAATCCTCTATTATCCAAATGGCTAAGTAGACCTCACTACGAATCGCCAAGGAAAAGCTGTTAAAAACACGAGAGAGAGAGAGAGAGAGAGAGAGAGAGAGAGAGAGAGAGAGAGAGAGAAGAGAGAGAGAGAGAGAGAGAGAGGGAGAAGGAGAAGAAGAAGAAGAAAAAAGAAAAGAAGAAGAAGAAAAAAAAGAAAAAGAAGGAGAGAGAGAGAGAGAGACGTCTTACTAAGCAGCAGTGAAAACGAGCGGGGGAATGACCTCTTCGGAAAGGAGATTTGCAATATGGATTTGCCTCTGCCTTCTTCTCTCTCTCTCTTCTCGTGTCGTCTCCTCTTCCACCTGTGACCTGCATTCTGTTGAAAATATGGGCACTTTTCTCTCTCCTCTCCTCGATCGAGAAGTGATGCAAATGGGCGAAGCAAGAACGCGGGGGAGAAGCGACGAAGAGAGAGAGAGAAAGGGTTAGTGACCTCAGTGGCTCAGATTTGAAGCGAGGCGATTCAGACACACACACCGTCGCAGATTTTCCTTGTTTTCTCTTGTTTTAAAAGGAATAGGTAATGGGATTGTGATCGGAATTAATGGGGAACATGAGGTGGATCTTTAGGCTAATTGGGACGCGTGTGTTTTAGGTGGATGAGGGTCTTTTTACACGTGATATTGGGCACACTAACCTTACCGTATGCGCGCTGGCACATTCCTGTACAGTTATAATGTGATTGATGTTTATTTTTTCTTTACTCTGCTTATAACTGTTTGTTTGATGTCTTCCCTGTTGTTAAATGCGTGTGTTTTATTATTTGTTATTGTGTTTTTTTCATGACGGTATGTAATTTTTGCAGTTAGGTCTGTATCCATTATAGTTAACAGTGTGATTCTCTCTCTCTCTCTCTCCCATCTCTCTCTCTCTCTCTCTCTCTCTCTCTCTCTCTCTCTCTCTCTCTCTCTCTCTCTCTCTCTCTCTCTCTCTCTCTCTCTCTCTCTCTCTCTCTCGCTCGTTCGCTGTCTCTATGTCTGTCTCCATATTCCGTTAGGCAAGGAATTAACCTGTTTACGTAGAACGGACACGTACGCAGAACAAATTAGACTATTCAGGTGCCGCATACTCAGCAAACAGCTATTGCTTCTTGTCATTTCCCGTAGGCATATGTTGTCACCAGCCCACCCCCTCGTGCCCACTGATTCATTCGCCCGCCCTCCTTTGCCCACGCTTGCCCACTCTGGCCTCCACCTCCCCTTCCCATATGGGACACTTACCCACGCTTGCCCACCTACTCTCGGCCACTTCCTCCAACAGAGCCCCCCAGACGCGACACTTGCCATTCTTTGCTTACTTCCTCCATGTGTGACACCTACCCACGCTTGCCCACTTTTCACCCCCTCATTATGTAACACACGCACACTTGCCCACCCACCCACCCTCGCCCCAAAAAACAACTCACCCACCTACCTACAATCGCCCACTTCCTCCTCTTCCTCCTACTTCCTCGTCTTCCACCTCCTTCCTCCCACTTCCTCCTCCTCCTCCTCCTCCTCCTCCTTCTTTCCTTCCTCCATATGCGACATCCTCTTCCCTCCCTCCTCTCCCCCACCCCTCGCCCGCACTCCACACGCTCCCCCCTTTCCCCCTCCCCTCTCCCCCTCGAGGTCACGGTGTTATAGGCCGGTGTCCAGAATCTTCTCTTGGCTTTAAAGGAATGCTCGGAGTCCAAACGACGATGGAGCTACTTTCTTCTCGCTCTTTCGCTCGTGAGTTTCCTTAGATCGAGCTGGGGTTGCTGAGGCGAGGGGGGAGGGAGGGAGAAGGGGTGGGGCTGCTGATTGATTTGGTGCTTTTTGTGTGTTTGTGTGTGTGTGTGGGGGGGGTATGGTGTGTGTCTGTAGGTATGTATGTTTGTTTTGTTCTGTTTCTCTCTCTCTCTCTCTCTCTCTCTCTCTCTCTCTCTCTCTCTCTCTCTCTCTCTCTCTCTCTCTCTCTCTCCCTCTCTCTCTCCCTCTCTCTCTCTCTTCTCTCTATCTCCTCTCCCTCTCCCTCTCCCTTTTCCTCCCTCTCTCTGCGTGCGTGTGTTCGTCAGCCGAAACAATAGCAAAAACAAGGAAACTACTGTATATATCCATATATTACCTCCTTTAATTTCCTGTTTCATTTCATCTTTTCATACGCGTGTTTCTGTCCATAGACCTATATCCTATTTATGAATCTATACACATACACAGGGAGATGGATAGACAGACAAATTTATGAGAGTATGAATATGCATGAATATTTAGACATTCTTTCCTCCCGCGTGGGCGTCGAGTGAAATGACCTCTGTCTCGCACGAAACTCTGCGGGCGTAACTTGCGAGAAGTGGGAGAGGCCAAATAAACTGAACTATTTTGTAATGTCTGTCTGTATGTTTGTGATGTGTATTGCTTGTGTATCGAATTGTGTATTATCTCTACTGTGTACCATCTGTTGTGTATTTCCCAGTGTTCTGTTAGTTGTGTGTTTCCCAGTGTTGTGTTCGTTGTGTTTTTCTTGTGTGTATTATCCCATGTATACTATCCTGTGTATTACCCCCAGAGCTTCTCGTACTGTACTATCCCTGGTGATTCCCCAAGTGTACTATCCGTTGTGTAACTCCCAGTGTACTATCGACTGTGTTTCTCCCAGTATCTCCTAGTGCCTTGTTTTCCGGTGAATCTCCTACTGCAGTATTTATCGTGTGTTTCTCCGTGTGCATATTATGGTGTACTATCCCGTGTGTGTTTCCTTGTGTCTCTGTGTACTATTTTCTGTGTTTCTCCGACTGTACTGTTCCCGTGTCTCCTGTATTATGGCAGTGTAGGCCTATATCTTAGTGTTCTATCCCCAGTGTGTCTTTTAGTACACAGTCTCTGTTTTTTAGTGTACTAGCGTGTGTGAATCATCTAAGGTACGATCTTGTGTTTATCTCCTAATGTACTAATCTCCTGTGTTTGTACTATTACCCATGTACCTTCTAGTGTACTATCCACCGTGTATCTGTCAGTAAACTATCCCGTATGTGTCTCCTATCCCCCTGTGTCCTCTGTTGTACTTTCTCGCAATTTTTATTTAATTATTCATTTGTTTCTTTCTTTATTCATCAATGAATTTTATTAATTATATATATTTATTTATCTATTTGTTTATTTATTTAGTTGGCTGTTTGTCTTTTAGTATATTATCTTACAATATTGATTTATTCTTTCTTCCTTCCTTCCTCCCTTTCTTACTTTCTTCTTCCTCTTCTTCTTCTTCTTTTCTTTTCTTTTCTTTTCTTTTTTGTGTGTGTGTCGTCAGGTCTTGGTGTTTGTTTACAAAAGGCAATTTCACAAACGTCATATCCGATTCCTGAAGAGACGAGTTTCATTGTTTTGTTTTTAGTGTCTTTGTTGCTTGTTTTTGTTTTGGTTGTTTTTGTTCGTTAGGAGAAGATTCTTGGTGTTTTATTTTTCCTATTTTATTGTTCATTTCACTTGTTGATGTGTTTGTTGTGTTTGTTTGTTTAGCATGGATGGTGATTTGAAAGAGATTTTTTGGTTGTTGATGATGTTGAAAGTTTGTCGATAATAACTTGGCTCATTAACATAAACAATATTGACGCATTTCCTGATGCCGTCTCTCATGGGGATCAAAGTGCTCATGGCGTCACTGTTTTTGCTGTTATTTGGTGAGTACAGTGTTGTTATTATTATTACTATTTACTATGATTATCATCATCATCATCACCATCATCATCATCATCATCATCATAATCATCTTCATTGTTACTATTATTACTATTTTTATTACTACTACTACTACTATTATTATTATTATCATCATCATCATCATCATCATCATTGTTATTATTATTATTATTATTATTATTATTATTATTATTATTATTATATTCACCATCATTATAATATTTGAGATATTCTTGATGGGATCTTGTCGGTCATCTTGCACTTGAAGAAAGAATAATGTTTGATTTCTGTGGCTAATTTCTCGCGTGAATCTGTTAACTATATGCCTTAAGAATATAACTTTTTATCAAATATTAATTCTGATTTGGATTGTTTTTCATATATTGTTTTATTTTTTTATATATCTATTGTTTTTTTATTATTTTATTACTTGTTTGTATATATATATTACCTTTTTTTTCGGAAATCTCTTTTGAATTCCAAGGCTATCCTCGTTACTGTCTATCCTTATCCTTCAATCCTAGTAATGTCTATCCAGCCTTCCCTCCATCTATCCACTTTTCTTTCCCTCTTTTTTCTCTATCCCCTTCCATTTTTCTATCCTTCCTCTTCCTCCCTCCAACTGCTCTTCTCCTCTGTTCTTCTGTTCTATCTTTCTCTCCATCCTTCGTCAGTCTTTCATCTATCCTGACGTCCCTCCCTATCCTTTTTTTTCTCTCCACCAGATCCACCCTTATTTCCATGTCCATCATTTCTCTTCTCCCCGTTTATCTCTCTCTGTCTATCTATCTACCTATCTCTTATCTATCTACCTATCTCTTATCTATCTACCTATCTCTTATCTATCTGTCCATCTACCTATCCATCCTGCTATTAATATTCCTGCCTATTCGCCTCAAACATTCGTCTATTCGCTCTCTCCGCCCTCCTATCCTACTATCCATCCTTAACGAAGGTCTCTCGGTCGTCCTCGTCTTTGTCCTATCCACTATCCATCGGCCTCTCCCTCCATCCTCCTCTCTTCCTGTTCATCCTCAACGCTCAACGATGGGTCTAAGTCGCCCTTGATCTATCCATCCTTCATTCCATCCTTCATTCCATCCGCCCTTCTATCCTATCCATCCTTTGCGCCGCGCACCGCTCCAGGTCGTCTTTATCCTATCCCTACATCCTTCTGTCCATCTTAATCTCCCTCTATCCTTCATTCATCTTATTTTCCTTCCTTCTGTCTATCCTCCTATCCCTTCATCTTTATCCATTCTTCTATTCTTTTTATCCTTTATCCATCCTCCTTACCTCTATCCTTCTGTCCATCCTTCCTTCTATCCATTCTATACTCCCTATTATCCCTCTCCCTCTCCATCTATCCTTTATCCATTTTTCTATCCTCCCCTCCTTTCCCTCTATCCTTTCTATCCTTCACTCCGATCCCTCTATCCTTCCTTTCCATCTTCCTCTCTTTCTCCGTCCTCCTGTCCATCCTCTCCTCTCTCCCCAAACGAAAATTGAGGACATCCTTATCCTATCCCTTCCTCTTATCCATCTTCCCATCCCTCCCTTCTGTTATCCATCATGTCCGCCCTTCCTTCTATCCGTCTTCCTATTTCTCCTTCCATCCTATCCCTGCATCCTTTATCCATCTTCCTATCCCTCCTCCCCTCTGCCTATCCTCCTCCTCTTGCTCCTCCTCCTCCTTCTCCTTCTAATCCGCCTCCTCCCCTCCTCCCCCTCCTCCCTCTTCCCCTCCTCCTCCTCCTACTCCTCCTCTTCCCCTTCTCCTCCTCCTACTCTTCCTCCTCCTCCCCCTCCTCTTCCTCCTCCCCCTCCGCCTCCTCCTCCTCCTCCTCCTCCTCCTCCTCCTCCTCCTCCTCCTCCTCCTCCTCCTCTTCCTTCCTCCTCCTCCTCCATTTCCTCCCCCTCCCCCCCCCCCGCCCCGTGATTCCCGGCGGCGCAAACGGCCAATTAGCCCCAACTGCCCAAGCGCCAAGGAAACGGCCGTGTAATTATCAATGATTAGGTAAATCGCCCGTTCAGTGGATTCGCTCGCTCTCTTTCGGTCTTTAGCCTCTCGTTTCTTTATTTCATTTATTGGTTTATTTGATTATTGGTTGGAATCTTTTTCTTTTCTTTCTTTCTTTCTTCGCCTTTCACTCACTTTTTTTCCTGTTTTTTTTTTTCTTTTTATCTCTCTTTCTCTTTCTCCCTCTTTTATCTGACTCGCTTTCTCGTTACGACATTCTTTCACTTATCTCTTTTTTTTCTTTCCTTTCCTTTTCCTTCTTTTCTCTTCCCTTCTCTTCCTTTTCTATCTCTCATTTTGCCGCTCCCCTTCCCTCCCCTCCCTCCCTCCCTCCCTCTCTCTCTTTTCCTTTCCCTTTTCCTCCCTCTCCTTTCCCATCTTCCCTTCCTTCTTTTCTCTCTCCCTCCCTCCCTTTCTCTCTCTCAACATGCTTTCCTACCCCCTCCCTTCCTCCCTTCCCTCCTCCCTCCCTCCCTCCCTCCCTCCCTCCCCCTCCCTCCCTCCCTCCTTCCTTCCCTCCTTCCCTTCCTTCCGTCCCTTCCTTTCTCTCTCTCTCTCTCTTCCCCTTTCTTCCCCTTCCTTCCCCTCCCTTCCCCTCCCTCCCGTAATGACCTTCCCCATGACAGCTCCATCGAAACCCCGTTAGACTGTATACTGGACACTCGCCCCCGCGCTTGATCTCGCACACGGAAGCAGCGGGCAGGGAGGGGAGGGAGGGGGGAGGGGGGAGGGAGGGAGAGGGGAGGGAAGGAAGGGGGAGGTATGAAGGGGGGAGTTAGAGAGAAGGAAAGTAAGAAAGGAGATAGGAAGAGGGAGAGAGAGAAGGGAGGAAGGAAGGAGGGGGGGAGGTAGGAAGAGTCGGGGAGAGGAGAGGGAAGGAAGGAATGAGGGAGAATAGAGGGAAGCAGGCAAGGAAGGAAGGAGGGAGGGAGAGAAGGAGGAAGAAGGAAGGAAGGACGGAATCTCACCGCTTTGCAAACACGATCGAGCACCACTTTCCTCAAGCTCGGTAAGGCATACCTCTCAGGAGGAGGTGGGTGGGGGGGGGGGTCAGCTCACCGCAAATCCTCGCCACACAACTCTCGGGTATCTGCTGAAGACGCCGCTGACGAAGATGAGGAGAAACGATATCTCGGGGAGTATCTCGTGTCTTCGGCTGCTGGCTGGCGGTTGGCTGCACTTGCCTTGCACTTGCCTTGCATTTGCCTTGCACTTGCCTTGCACTTACCTCAGGCTGGGTAGGGGGAGAATGTGGAGCTGACTGGTTAACTGTTTCTGAAGGTAAGGGGTTCGTGTGAGTGACTGTTCCTTGAGAAAAGTGGGTTTGTGTGTTTGAGGACAGACTTGCTGGAGGAAAATAGATTTGTGTGAGTGACTGTTTTTTCTTTCTTTCTTTCTTTCTTTCTTTTAGGAAAATGAGTGGCTGTTCCTTGAAGAAAATGGGTTTGTGTGAGTGACTGTTAATTGAGGGAAATGAGTTGTGTTTGGGTGTGTTTGGTTCCTTGAGGAAAATTTAATTTCGTGCATATTGATTGAGAAAATATATATATATGTTTGGGATGGGTTTTGGAGAAACGTGGGTTATGACTTAGATGTATCGAATAAATAATATGTGTAATGTATTTTGTTACATGTATGATGTATTGTGTCGAAAAATGAGATTTGTAGGGTATAACTTATATAAAATAAAAACAGGTATATCGTACATCAATTTACATCAGTTATATATAGATATATTAGATCAGCTTGTAGAATGCAGAAGAAAAGTATATGTGGAAATCATAAATGTATATTTTATATGGAAGAAGTGTAAATATATTAATTATGAAGTATATTTTATATAAATATACATTAAAGCGGGTATTTACACTTTTCATGACAGTGCTTTTGTAAGTTACTTAGGCCTCTGACGCGTGATGTTTCCCATACGTGGAAGTTTCGAATAAGTGAAGTTTTCAATACCAGAATGTTTTTTGTTTCATGAAGTTTTTGATACATTAAGTTTTGGATACACGAAAATTTAGATACGTGAAATTTTGGATACGTTATCAGTTTTCGATATATGAAATTTCCGACACATGGAGATCATTTTAACACGCGAAATTTTCGACACAAAGCCACCACCAATCTCGCACTTCAATGCGCGACTTGCATCCTAACCGGGGAGACGGAAAGCCACACCCCCTTTGCAAAAGAGACACTCATTAAATCTCCATATATCATGATTTCCTCCGCTGACGTGTGAATTAGATATGATCTGCGTCAGGGCTGATCCCCGGGACAGATAAATGATTCATTACGTAATATCTTCAATGAGGAGTCATTATAATCGAGAGGCTGACGAGGAAGAGGAGGAGGAGGAGGAGGTGCAGCTGTCGTTAGGGAGAGGGAGGGAAGGAGGGAGAGGGGAAGATGGAGGGAGGGAGAGAGGGAGGTAAGAAGAGAGGAAGGGGGGGAGGGAAGAAAATAAGGAGAGGGGGGAGGGAATATAAGAGGGAGAGGGGGAAAGGGATGGAGGGAAGGAGAGCGAGAACAAGAGTGACATAAAGAGAGAGAGAGAAAAAAAAACACGCTCAGCTTAAGGGCCTGGAATGGAGTAATAGGTCGGTGACTTACGCGAAGGGAGAACGAGACTTCCGTTTGGGTTCATCAGGAGGAGGCTGGGGGGGGGGTGAGTAAGAGGAAGGAGGGAGATGAGGGAGGGAGTATGGAGAGGAGGGAGATGAGGGAGGGAGTATGGAGAGGAGGGAGGGAGGGGGGAAAAAGGGTGGGAAGTAAAAGAGGTTGGAGGGAGGGAGAGGAACGGAGAGAAAAAAAGAGAAAGGAAGAAAAGGACTGATTGAGGTAGAAATGGAGAGAAAGAGAGAGAGAAAAAGGAGAGGATACGATTTTTTTTTTTTTTATCGAAAGAAGGACCTTCAAGATTTCAAAAAATAAATAGATGAACAAAAAAGAAAGTAAATGAATAAACCAATAAATAATAAAAAGAAAGAAAATGAGATATGCATACGTGAGGAATCGCTGAAGTGGTCTAATGTTCGTTAATCATTATCGAGACGAATTATGGGCATTTCGGGACGAGTAAGTGAGGGGCGGTTGTGCGCTCGCGGTGACGGCCGTCGAGGGTCATTCCTACCTGAAAACACGGGTTGATTATCTCGTAGAAACGTTGTAATTTGTGATTTTTACTTTATTTGGGATATGGCTTTTTCAAGAGGAAATAAAAGTAACGTGGTTTTTGAGCGCGTGTCTAAGCTTATTTTATTTTTCACTTATTTTTTCGGTAGTTGGTCATATTTATTACAGTTTTTTTCCAAAATTTATTTTTCCAGTGTATTTCCATCTATATATCTTTCTATCAGTCGATCTGCCTGTTTATATATATATATATATATATATATATATATATATATATATATATATACATACATATATGCATGTATATATATATTTTTTTATCTATGTATATATATATTATATATATATATATTGTATATATATATATATATATATATATATATATATAATTATATCATCATCATTTAACGGTAGGTTCATGTCTGAGCCGCCGTGGTCACAGCATGATACTCAATTGCAGTTTTCACGTTGTGATGCTCTTGGAGTGAGTACGTGGTAGGGTCCCCAGTTCCTTTCCACGGAGAGTGCCGGTGTTACCTTTTTAGGTAACATTCTCTCTTATTTTATCCGGGCTTGGGACCAGCACTGACTTGAGCTGGCTTGGCCACCCAGTGGCTAGGCAGGCAATCGAGGTGAAGTTCCTTGCCCAAGGGAAACAACGCGGCGGTCGGTGACTCGAACCCTCGAACTGAGATTGCCGTCGTGACAGTCTTAAGTCCGACGCTCTAACCATTCGACCACCGCAGCCTTGACGATCATGTGCTTCGATGATTTTTCTTGGCAATTTAGAGCGGTGGTTTGCCATTGCCTTCCGCCCGGTGTTTTTATCGAGTCACCATCTCTATTTACCCGGCACTGACTTGGGCTGGCTTGGTCCCCCAGTGGCTAGGTAGGCAATCGAGGTGAAGTTCCTTGCTTAAGGGAAACAACGCGGTGGTCGGTGACTCGAACCCTCGAACTCAGATTGCCGTCGTGACAGTCTTGAGTCCGACGCTCTAACCATTCGGCCACCGCGGCCCCCTATATATATATATATATATATATATATATATATATATATATATATATATATATATATATATATATATATACATATATATATCTACCTGTGAATATATATTGATGGTGACTATTCCCCAGCATTTTTGGGAGGAATTCCATGGATCCCCCTGTATATTTCCTCGTGATGTTTTATTCATTTCCCCTCTTGGTGAGGGTTCTATTCCCCTCATGCTCGCTGGGTGTGGAAATGTATCAACTTTTATGGTGTGGACTTTTGGAGCCATTTTCGCTGTTGGTGTGAAAATATATCTTTTTCTCCACTTGGTGTGCAGTTTTTACAACTTATCTACAAGGAGTTTGATGCTAAACATACATATACCATTTTTTTTACAAGAATTTCGTCCCATTTACGTTGTTGGGGTGAAAATATATCCTTTTTT
>NC_051428.1:17431496-17441496 GCF_015228065.2 Penaeus monodon | reverse complement strand
TGTGTGTGTGTGTGTGTGTGTGTGTGTTTGTGTGTGTGTATACATGTGTGTGTGTGTGTGTGTTTGCCTGCAGGAAAAGTGTTCATATACGTTCAGTTATTTGAAGAGGGACCCGTGTTTGTTTTTTGTATATGTAATTTTCTGTTGTTTTTTATTACTCTGTTGGATTTATTAATCTATTTACTTTTTGATGAGTTTAGCAGCAGTAATAATATTTTGGATTTTCCTCCCTTTGAGAGTGACTGGGATTCTTTTATGTCTTTCATCTCCCTCTTTCTCTTGCTGTCTCTCTTTCCTCTTCGTCTCTTTCGCACTCTTTCTCTTCCTCTCTCTCTCTCTCTCTCTCTCTCTCTCTCTCTCTCTCTCTCTCTCTTTCTCTCTCTCTCTCTCTCTCTTTCTCTCTCTCTCTCTCTCTCTCTCTCTCTCTCTCTCTCTCTCTCTCTCTCTTCTCTCTCTCTCTCTCTTAACCTTCCTCTCTCCCTTTCCCTTCCTCCGTCTCCGTTCCCACTCTCCCTCCTATAGCATCTTCCTTCCCTCCACTCCGTCCCTCCCTCCCTCCTTCCCATACCATCCCCCCCCCACCTATACGCGGAGATAGCCTACGTAACATACCCTTTCACCCACTCCCCTCCTCTCCCCCTTCTCGTCCTCCCCTCCTCTCCCCCTCCCTCCCCCTCCCCCCTCCTCTCCCCCTCCCCTCCCGTTGTCTGCTACTTACTAACGTACCCAGTCACCCCCCTCCCTCTCTCCCTCTCCCCCTCTCCCCCTCTCCCCCTCTCTCCCTCTCCCTTGCCTTCTCCAGCTGTCAGCCAGTGTCAGGCGTCTCTCAAGCGCGTTTGACAAGGCTAATCTTGTTTCCTTGTACCCTGTAATCACCTTGCGTCACGATGATGTCTAACTGTAGTTTGGGTTTAGACTGTGTTTGTGTGTGTGGGGGGGGGGGGCGTGCGTATGTGTGTGTTTGCGTGCGTGTGTGTTTGTGCGTGCGTATGTGTGCGTGTGTGTGTTTGTCCGTCTATAGGTTTATTTGCCTGCATGTATGTATGTATGTATACCTGTGTGTATGTATGTATATGTGTATACATATATACATATATATATATATATATATATATATATATGTGTGTGTGTGTGTGTGTGTATGTATGTATGTATGCATGCATGTATGTATGTATGTATGTATTACATGTCCACACGACAGTTATGATCATCGTATTGTTTGTTGTAATTACATGTCCGTAATGTGAGTTTTATCGCCGTATATATTTTTTTTTCTAGCTGTACATTTCCTACCTTACTAATTAACCCGCATTTATATAACTGACACGAGGTATAATTTTTTGTGATTTTTTCCTCATATTTAGACCCAATTATTCTCACATTAACCATAATGTTATAGCAAAGTTAGTTATCTGTTGTTATGGTCATGTGTGTGTGTGTGTGTGTGTGTGTGTGTGTGTGTGTGTGTGTGTTTGTGTGTGTGTGTGTCTGTGTGTGCGTGTGTGTGCGTGCGTGCATGCGTGCGTGCGTGCGCTTTTTTTTTTTTACCCGTATTAAATCCACAGTTTACCCCCCCTCCCCCCCATTCGAAGCCCCAGCCTAACCCCTTCCCTCCCGCAGAGATGGACCCACATGCCGAGCCCTTCAGCAGCTGAGGGGCGCCGTAGAGCAGGATTCCATGGCTCCCTCCGTCGGGTGCGTGCGCGAGGGGAACGGCGGAGCGAGGGGAGGACGCCCCCTGGTCACCCGCCTCTCCTACAGCCACCACACCCACCTCCTGACCTTGGCTGACCTCCTCGACGGGTGCCCCAAGGTCGAACCTCTCCGTTACCAGGGTGAGTGGACGAGGGGGGTGAGGGCGGGAGGGCGTGGAGGCCTGGGTGGATGGGAGGGCTCTGTGGGTGGGTTAGGGGGGGGGGAGGGGGGGTGGGTGAGGTAGAAAAGGAGAAGAGAGAGAGAGGGAGAGGGAGATGGGTAGAGGAAGGGAGAGGGGGAGAGGAAGAAGGGGAGAGGGAGAGGTAGAGGGGGAGCAGGAGAGGGGGAGGGGAGTGGGAGAAGAAGAGGGGGCAGGAGAGGGAGAGGAAGAGGGGTAGCAGGAGAGGAAGAGGAAGAGGGGGGAGCATTAGAGGGGGAGAGGGAGAAGGAGGACATATATCAAGCATCTCATAGACTATCAATACCTCTAGTATTTATTTTCCTCCACTTTTTATCAGATGAAAAAAATATATATATATAATTTTTATCAGATTTGAAAGAGATCCAAATATATAATTTATCACTTTCTGTCAGATGCATTACATATAGGACTGGAATTTTTCCCTCCATACCTTTTATCAAATGCCACAAGAAAGATAGATACCATAAACCTTATTTAGGACTTTCTGTGAGACACCGAAAAGGAGAGCTGAAATTAACATTTATCTCTACACCTTTTATCACATTAAAAAGAAAGATCTCCTTTAGCATTAATGTTTTTTCTCCCCTCCTTTTGCCAGATACCAAAGAGAATATCATATCAAAACACCGTGCTGGGGAGGCCTTCACCATGTGTCGGCTCCTCGTCGGCTGCAGTGACCAGGAGAACACCATAGAGCTGGAGGTACATTTCCAGGATTCAGGTTGATTAATTGCAAGTGAAACAATAAAGGGAAGAACAAGAAAACATGACTATGCTGAGAGGAGTAATGAAAAGGAAGAACAAGGTAATACATGAATATGCTGAGGGCCTTTTCACTTTACTTCATGCTCTGAAGCAGCAGTAAATCAAGGACTTTGGTATATTTGTGTGTTACGATGTTCTTCCGTGAACTCTGTTGCTAAGTGGCACTGTAATGCAGATTTCTTTGCTGTCCTTTCTTTCTGCATTTATTTCTTCTTTTAATTTTTAATTTTATTTTCTTTGTCTACTTTTATGAGAGTTGAAGTAGAAGATGATAGTGTTGGAGATTGGAAAAAGGAATCAGTTTCAGGTTCAAAGTTAGCTTCAGAGAAATTGTTGATGTTGAAATTAGTCATGTAATTTCTTTGGTTCATTGTTGTTGTTTTTGTTGCTAAAGGATGTAGTATTCAAAAGAGAAAAGGGGAATCAGTTCTATGATTAGAGAATTGTGCAGTATTATTTGTAGGTTTAAAGAGTTTAAATGGAAAGGAAGAGGGAAATGTTTTAAATTCATAAGAAAAAAAATAGAAATTGTTCAAACAGGTACAGCATCACATTTATATATATATATATATATATATATATATATATATATATATATATATATATATATATATATATATATATATATATATATATATATATATATATATATACACATACACATATAGACACAGGTAATTGCAGGGGGAAGGTTTTAAAATATGTAAGAAATATTGTATGAATAGACATTCGGGGGAGAGAGGAAGAAGTATGTGTTTAGTTCAGGAGAAATTAAGTTATTTGCCCTAAAACAATTTTCTTTGTTTTTTATTTTTTTCTCTCTCCCTCTTTTTACATTTTTTAAAACTTGAGTTAAATAAAAGTAAAGAAGGGCGTAGGGGGGAGGGAGAGAAGTAATTTTATTTTATCTTCTTACTTTCCTATATGGTCGTGGAAAAGAGAGATTGAAGTCTATTTCAGGTTCACTGTAAGATATAATGTGTGCAAATGGGGCAGGGGATGTGGGGGTCGAGAGCAGGTAAAGGCTTCAAACAATAGAACTGTGCGAGCAACATTGCATCAGAGGTTGTCATGGCAACACTCTCCTTAACCTGTATTCGTAGTGTTTGATGTCAGCAAATTATGTTTGGTGTTATTAAAGGTTAGGGTCGCATATGTATGTGTACATGGACAGCCATACATTAATGGATAGGAATGTAGTTACATAGGCTTAGGCATAGATTTAGAAAATACCTTTATAGTTCAATTATCATAGGAAGGAAAATTGTCCTGTATACAAATATATATATATGAATATAGGCAGCAAGCTTGATAGGCAGACACAGATATAGCTTAACAGACAGATAAAGCTTGACAGACATAGATATAAATATAGTAATAGTCATAGTAAATAATAAATAAATGAAGATACTGTTTTTATTTACCTAAACAAAGAGTATTCTAGTAAACGAAAATTCCCATTAATGTTTTGATTCCATTTCCCATTCTTCCAAAGCACATTTATCTCAATAAATAAGGTCCCCCAATAACCTATTACCATTCCAGCCTTCTTAATATTCTCCAGTTTTCCAAACACAATTATTCCGGTAATTAAAATCCTCCATTATCCATCCCCTGCCATTACCCAAGTAAGTGAATATCGCCCAATATAACATCACCTGCCATTCCCCAGAAGTTCACCCCAACGGCACTGCACGTGGCCTGCCTGCTGCCCCAGCCGGGTCCCCTCATCAGCAAGCTGGTCAGATCGGGAGTTTCCGTCAAAGAAGTCAATTCTTTCGGCCAGACTCCGCTGCATACTGTCTTGCTTGGTAGGTTTTCATTTCTCTTTAAGGAGGATGTGAGTTATTATTCACCTTGAGTGTGTGTATGTATATATATGTGTATATATATATAGATATATATGTAAAAACATATATACATATATACATGTATATATAATTTTTTTGTAAGTTTTGTTTAATTGTTTAAACTTTTTTTTTTTTTTTTTTTTTTTTTTTGTGTGTGTGTGTGTGTGTGTGTGTGTGTGTAGGTGTAGAATAGAGAAATCCTCATCTTTGAGGTTACATTTATGGATATGATAGCTTATAACAGTGATTTCAATATGCTGTCTTACATATTTTTTTATATAATATAATGTAATATACTGCAGCAGGATAATGATTAACAACTTTTTCACGCTCTAAGACATGGTTTCCTACCAACTTTTTCTACAGGTGATGTGAGGAGTTCCAGCTTAATAGAGGCTTTAGAGGCGCTGATAGCTAATGGTGCCGATGTGAATGCAAGAGATAACTCTGGCGAAACGCCCCTTCACTGTGTGCGGAATCTACTGAGGGAGGGACTGCACGAGAGGGCGGCGGAGGTTGCACATACACTGCTAGTCGCTGGTGCACATATTGATGCTGCAAATAACAAGGTGAGTGCATGGGGCATGGTAAGGTGTAGTGGGGGGTTAGTAGAGCAGGTGATATTTTGTCAGTGGAATTGCTGTAATTATTCCTCAGAAGGAAGGAGGTAGAGAGAAGGAAGAGGGAAGGAGTGTGGGAGAGAGAGAAGGAAAAAGGGAGGGAGAAAAACACTGATTTCTTTCAAGCCTCAGAGTTTCAGGGTACCAACCAGCTAATCCCACCTGCCTTTTCAGGGTCGAACGTTATTGACATATAGCGTAGAGTACCTGGACGATGCTCTTGCACTCACAAGGACCTTGGTCAACCACGGCTCTTGTGTTTGGGGAGCGGCAGATGGCAGGGACAAAGATCAAAGTGTCTTTGCTTGGTTCCTTAAGGTAAGGATCATTAAGTACCTTGTACAGTTGCTATTATTAGTTCTATGAACTCTGTGAATCTGTGAATGTTGAGAGAGATATTGTCCTAAATTTCCTTATATCTTTGCTGTAACATAATCTTCCCATTATGATTTTTGCTGATGTAGAAATCTTAATTTTTTTTCTTCATTCTATTTGCTGATACATAAACTTTAATCTTTTTTTTTTACCTTTATTTCCAGGCTGTGATTTCTCATCAGAGGCTTGAAAATTGTTCAAGTACAGTTACTATAATCTCACAGTTGATGGCAGCGGATCCGAGAAGAATGCATCAACATATTCTTAGAACCATGTTTAGACAATCTAGGTGCTATCATGTGAGTATCATTATAGCTGGATACTTTTTTTCCTAACTGTGCCTTCACCTCTTTTTTTATCTCTCTTATATTCCCTCTCTAATTTTTCCCCTTCTTTTTTATTCCTCCTCTGCCTTTCCCTCTACTATTATTTTCCCAGTATGTTGTTTTAGCATTTTAGTTTTTTCTCCAAACCAGGTTTTCCTTTTTTCTCAGCACTTGTCATGAAAATAAGGATATCAAACCTATTTGCTTAACAGGCCAGGTATGGGAACACTATATGCAGATACAGATAACATAACTAGTGCAGGTGACAAAAAAAAAACATAATTAAAATCTTGCTTGCCAGTGACAAAAAAGCCATCTGATTTGTTCAGAAATTAGGAATATAATATATGCAATATTTATAAAAGATAAGGAGGATTCTTATTGCATGTTGAACACAAGTTATGTCTGGAGCAGCAAGTGGGCCTTGGGCTACATGATATATTGTGTCAGGCCATGTCTTTGACACCCCTGTCTGAGATGTTGTTAGACACCCATACATTAGATATTATTCTTAGTATATATATTGTGCTATTCCTTCTAGTCATAGAATAGAATCAGCTGAGGACTTTTACATTGGCAACTCTGTTGTCGTTATTCAATGGTAACCTGCTTCAACAACTGAAGTGTATGTTTTAATTTTACAGATTCTGGGCCCCCTGTTCCTGGAGCTCAAGACGCTAATGATGCCCCACTGGACGCAACCCGCAAGCCTCTCGTTCCTCTGCTGGCAGACGATCCGCAGATCACTCACACCAAAGAGAATACACTCGGGAACGCCCCAGCTGGGTCTTCCGCCTCCTCTCCAGTCTTATATCCTACTAGAAGAACCTGGATTCTGTTCATAGCTGCTAAAATATTAATAAGAGTTATTAATAATGATAATAATTATAATATTGAATTCCATTACAAAGACTTGGAGTCCCTTTTTTTTCTTTCTTTGTTTCTTTTTTTTTTTTTCTTTTTTTTCTTTTCTTCTCTTGTTAACGATTCCCAACTCCAAGCGGACGGACTCCACCGCAGAAGATTGTTTATGATTAACCCAAGAAAAACTTATTAGGGACAGGCTCGTAATGTATATAAGTGCTTATGGGAGAACTTAGTGATCCTCAAGTGCTCTGTCTCTTTTGGAGATGTGACTTAAAATCTCCTGGCTGTGTTAACTCCTATAGGAGAGTCATGTATGTGTGTGTAATGATGCTTACTGTGTGAGAGCTTATATTTTTTCTATGAAGTATGTCAGGGTGATCTTTCCTTCAAAGAAACCATAAAGAGATATTATGGATTTGATCTTTTTCTTTCTCTCTTTTATTTTCAATGATTTTACCTACTAGGTCTTTCATTTGCAAAGTCTCAATTCAGTTTCATGTTCCTCTTGCACAGAGGTGTGTGTATGTGTGTATATATATCATAGTCTTTAATGCTCATTCTTTACCTTCTCGATATAAGTAACAGCATAGAAAATATAGAGCAGGGTTTATGCTTGCCAGCACTATTGTGCCTTACATTATAATGTTAACAGTGTATTGGAAGACCAATTTTCTAGGAGAGAACTTTTTTTTCTTCCTTTTTTTTTCAAAGAATATTATTTCCCTTTCTCGGAGACTTTTATTGACGACATATTTGCCTCAAGAGTCTTCCTTTACTCCAGAGAAACTACTGTACAATATACTTTCTAGTGATTTATCCTCCCAAACAAACCCCACAGGAGAGAGAGCCTTTTCCTATTGTTTTCCGCGTAGGTGGTTGGAACGGTTAACATTCGCACATCACCAAACAAGTGCCAAACAATTAAAGTGGTGTCTTTTGTATTTCAGTGTCGGAGTTTTTTGTAATGTGAGCCATGTGCTAAGTACCCCAGAATTGTAAGCATAGACATGGCATGTATATGTGTTTGTGTGTGTCAAATTTTAATTAGAGCTCCTCAAAAGGTCACAAGTTGTTATAAGTCATCACTATTTAGATGTTATCACAGTGTTACAACAAGCCACCTGTTACAAGCTCAATTTTCTTGATGGAATATAAGATGCGTGTTTTTTCTCAGTTTTCTTGATGAGATGTGAATGCATGCTTTTCTTAATATTCTTGATGGATTATAAAATGCATGTTTTTTCTCAGTTTTCTTCATGGAGTATAAACTTTTTTTGTTTTTTTGTTTATTTTAATCAACAGGAGAGATTCATTCATAAATAACTATTTTCTTTAGCTTAATGATATTATTTACATTCAGAATAAGGCTGAACTTGCTGTTTGCAGTTTTCTACATAAGGTAAATGTGCTTGTCACTGCTTTGGGGAGTTTAGGAGAAAGACTTTTTTATTTAAGTATATTATGGAGGAAGTTGGTAAGAATTCATTATTCCCCCACCCAAAAAAAAGCTGCCCCGTAATTTTTTTTTAGGGAAAATACTATCCAATGAAAGATAATGATGGACAGGTACTTAGAGACAAAGGAATGGACCACTTTCGACACAGACCTGGTTTGTGACAGGCTATCTAGATTGCAAAATCCTCTTCGAAATTATCTATATCGTACATGGTCTCATACGCTTTCAATACTTATGGTATATCTTCTTTTTCCTAAAGAATATTCTTGCAGGTATCCAATGAGCAAAGAGAGAGTTTTGCCAATTCTAACCTTCTGTGAACATCGCTTCGTCTTTTATATACTTTAAACTCCCCCCTCCCCCCATTAGCTTAAAGGGTTCAATATTCCAAGACACGTTTCCCCAAAAGGTCCGTAGAAGAAAGGCAGGTGATATAAGCATTACTCAGGATTTCCGTAAGGTCGTTCCCGTTGTCACGAATGGGAGAAAATGAACAGTACTGAATTTATCAGAGTTCTCTAAGTCGCGGTGATTGCTTTATTATGGTGTATTTGATGTTTGTTCTTATCCACAGTAATTCCTCAACAATACTCAGGTGTCATGACTCATTGTGAATCATAATTCATTTATTCTTGCCCAATCAAGTCCCTTTTTTTTTCTTCTTGTACTTAGTTGAATTTGAAGTAGTTTGTGTAGGCATTCTATAATTGTGAGCAAGGGGAACTGGCTGTCTGATTTGTGTAAAATACTGTGCAAAAGAAGAAGTATGTTGATTGCAATGCAGGGATTACCCCCTCACTACAGCTACGGGAATATGGTAACTCGTGAACGATTCCAAAAGAATGTGAATATTTGAAAACATATATTTTTTTTAACGGATAATAATAGCGAAACTAAAACTAGTTCCTTTTACAATAACCGAAAAGAAAAATATAGAAACACCTAGTAGCCCGCCGTGGCACAACGACTAGTCAAGGTTACCAACAGTTCTAGAAATCAGTGTGTATTTAGAATCAGTGACCAGTGACATGCTGGACCTAGTTTTCACACATAACTAGCGTCCAGGACTTGACTTCGATGTGACAAAGATTCCGGTGCGTGTGTATATAACTGGTGATGGTATTAGACTGAATTTTTGCTGACTAAAAACTGACTTGGTGAATACATAAAGTGACAGTACCTGATTAACAGAATATGTCACACGGCCCAACAAACAAATGTATTTTGTGATATGACTAACTCTTTAAGAAAACTATGATGACAGGACCTAATACAGAAACTGCATATTAGGTCCTGGAGTGTAGTAGGTGACTGTGTGACTGACAGAGACCTAGAGACATTTCAGTGAGAGTAACATTTGATTTCTAGTGTGTAGTTAACAGGAAAATAAAGAAACGAATTATCAGTAACTGGTTGACAGAGACAGTTTGTAGTAAGTGCGTGTGTGTGTGCATAAGTGTATAATAAATGCCTTGACACGAAGAACAAGTAATCATTACTTGATCAAGTGAATACATTCATATCATGGAATCACAATAGGTGGAAGCTGTTACCTAAGAGGTATTTTATTGTATGCATGTTGCGAGAGTTGAGTGTGTGACCTTCGTCTCCAACTTGAAGACGGCATTAACCAGTCTACTGGAACACTATAACACGTCCAAGACACTGTGAATATTTTATATAAATTGTGTAACCTTTGCTGACTTACATGCCAGTCAAAGAGAAGATATGTATATTTACTTATAAAAATAAAGAGCCCAAAGTGCCAGAAAGTGGTATCATTTTCTCCTAAGCTTAAGCTGTGTACTTTTTTTTCTTTCTTTCTTTCTTTCTTTTCTGTCATA
>NC_051428.1:17416496-17423996 GCF_015228065.2 Penaeus monodon | reverse complement strand
CAGAGGCAAGGTCGGCTTCTGGGTTTTAGGAAGCCCATAGAAATGGGGGAGGTGAGGGTTGATGACCGTGAACCTCTGGTAGAGATTCGCCTCCGGAGAACAGGTTGCTGTCTCTTTCTGTTTTAGAAATCTAAGAGAGAAAGAAAGAGAGATAAGCATATTTTCCTTGCTTACAAAAGGACAGATAGGATGTGATACTTGTTTTGTTATTTAACGGAAATATAAGACTAAAATTGAACAGGCGTTTTCTCTCTATATTGTGTACGGAGACATTTATGCTGTTGTTTTGTACCCAAAAATGGATATTATATTTAATCTAGAAAAAAGCGACTTGTTTTTCCTTTAAAAGTGATAGAGGCAACAATTTACACACACACGCGCGCGCACACAAAACACACACACATATATATATATATATATATATATATATATATATATATATATATATATATATATATATATATATATATAAATGTGTATATATAAATATGTATATATATATATATATATATATATATATATATATATATATATATATATATATATATATATATATATATATATAACACTATCACTCTTTATGTGTGTGTGTGTGAATATCGAAAATTCCTCAATTTCCAAATTATTTTCCAAAATACTGAAAGAGAATATTTCAAAACCGTCTCTGTATTAACATGCATCTTTGTTCATTTGAGAAAAAATATACATATTATCCAAATAAAATAAAATGCGCGATGAACCACTTCTTCGGCTGGAAGTCAATAATATATATACAATTTTTATTCAATCAAGCTTTCATATATATATATATATATATATATATATATATATATATATATATATATATATATATATATATATATATATAAACAAAGAGTGCTTTCTGGTTCAGGCCTAAAAAATAGAAAAAAATAAAGTCAGTCTCTCTACAGTGCCAGCGGATCCGTTTCTAGTAACGTCTTCTTGATCAAAATCCCACATTTCGGTTGTGGTTTTGTGTTAATTATCGATTTGCAGGTTGTCCACTATGCCACAGGAGATGGGGTTCTGCTTTTATAAAGATAACAAGGTAGCCGAGAGCTGTACTGGTGCTAAGATCCAGATCACCAATTGACCTGGTTTGTCAGCCTGCTCATTGCCATATATACCAGAGTGGCCTGGTACCCATATTAGCTTGACTGATTTGGTGGCGCTTTGTAGTTTACGAATTATATAAGGCAGTTTACTTTAGTGGTTTCCAATGATTTAATGGCTTTAAGTAAACTTAATGAATCTGAAAAAAAAAATCTGTCGTGGGTCGTCTAAAATCTAAAGCTTTATCAAATAAAAAATAAAAAATAGCAAGAAAGATCGATGTATGATTCAGGAGTCTGAACTTCAGTTCACATTCAGTCGACCATGCACCCGCTCCCACATATTCATCTGCCTTGGAGCCGTCGGTACATATATGAAAAAGGGTAGATGTTTAATAAGGGTCTCTCTGAACCTCCGGCATACCTCCAACTCCGGCAGCTAAAAATCCATAATGGTGAAATTGGGGGTTTCCCATGGTGCTACATATGACTGAACCAAGGTATCGATGGTCGAGGTCGTGGAGTCGTGTGGCAGAGGGCCTAATGCCTCGATTGCCATTATGCCCACCTTTGCGGCATAGGTCAGTGCGAAGTGGCCGCGTCTGAGTCAGAGGGAAGGTACTCCTGACTCCACCTCTAGAGTACACTACAGAGTTCCAGCACACACACGCAAAGAAACTCTATGCACAATATCTAAACCTTTCAAAATTGAATTCGAAGCCGAGACATACGCGATTGACCCATAATTTACTTTAGACCTACAGGGCTTTATATATCATTAGGAAAGACTTTCTATCAGCTCCCCATTCATTGCCAAAAATGCACTTTACTAAATTTCGTGCTTTTGACTATAATTCTTTAATTCAGCAATGTGGTCTACGATAAAAGAGTGACGAAGAACTCTAGCAGACTTTTGAATAGGTATTGTGTGATTGTCTAGAATTAGGCTGATGTTCAGATTCCTCCTATGTGAAACAATTACACCAATACTTTTTTCTTGTGGATAATTTACAACCCACTGGAGTTCCCAGTTATGAACCACATCCAATACCATTTGGATGCGATTTGATGAGAATTCAGCATTACTGCTGGAATGCCGCAGTGCGCAGTCATCGGCGTACAATGAATATTTATGATTCCGCGGGGAGCTGGTAAGACGTCATTAATCATACACAGAAATAATGTTGTCTGGACAAAAATGTCCGTTAAAAGTGACATCATCAGAAAATAATTTGACAGAAACAGCTCTGTCAGAAAGGAAAATATAGATAGAACAAGGCAAATTTCCACGTAATCCGAAAACATAGTTTTCCGAGTCGGCCATTTCGCCATATCATGTAGGTTTAATCTATATCTAAGAAGAAATCTGAAATCAAAATGCTATTTTTGGCAATTGACTCTTGAATGTGACTGTCCAGTTTTACTAGTTCATCAAGAATTTCGCGTCCCTTTCGTAAGCCGCACTGTTCGTCAACTAGTAAATTATTGGAATAAAAAAAACGAAAAAAAAAACGTTCCATGACCTTGCTTAAGCAACTTGTCAACTAGTAAATTACTGGAATAAAAAAAGAAAAAAAAAAAAACGTTCCATGACCTTGCTTAAGCAACTTGTCAACACAATTGAGCGGTAGAACATGGAAGGTCTGGGATTTCTCCCTCCTCTCAACATAGGGATGATGTGGGCGAAATACTAAGAGTTTGGGAAAGTCTGGCTTTTCCAAATTTCATTGTACACTTCTAGCAACTTAACCATGACGTCATGAAAACAATATTAATATAATAAATTAAAAATAAGTAGATAAAGTTCGATATAATCTGGTCACGTGATCGTACGAGAGAAATTTCAGTGTTGGTATGTCAGAAGAACTCATCTTGTCTGCGTATATTAAGCAAGTCTGACTGGTCATTGCATATATGACTCTATGTGGGGATCAGTAAAATATTGAGGGGGATCCACGTGGCACTACAGAGGGTTGTTTTCATTTCGGATTTGAAACTTTGCCGTTAGATGGCGCACATAAAGGAAAACATACTCTTACATGGGTAATTTAATAAAATAGAATTTCACCTTAGTTTAAGTAATATGAGGTATATCATAGAGACATGAAATAAAGTATCCTTATACTAATAACCATCTTTGATTATTCTAACATTCAAAATGCCGATTTTATGTATTTGCTACGGGGTTATTACACACACACACTCACACACACACACACACACACATACACACACACACACACACACACACACACACACACACACACACACACACACACACACACACACACACACACACACACACACACACAAAACATATAAATATATAGATTTTTTTTTCTCTCTTTCTTTCTTTTTTGTCTTTTTCATTTCTTCAAAATGTATTTTCCTTTTTACAATTGTTTTGGGTTTTAACATTGCTGTTCTGAATTAGACATTATCCGAGACTTAACCTCTGACGGATAATTGCCTCAAAGCGAGTATTATCTCTTTATTGGAGTATTACTTGGTTTTGAATTAGCTTCTCCTAAAATAGTTACTACATTTCCCTTTACCGCGCAATATCACGTCCTCTTCGTTTTAAGAGACACTTAAAAATATAACTGTCTGATACATGGATTAAAGAAAACATATAAGCAATGATACCAATTTACAAAGAAAATTACTCTATTAAGTTAATTATACAGTTTCAACGTTAAGGGTGTAGTTTCATCCAGCCATTTTTATAAGGAAAATAACATATGCAAACGTTAGAGCAAAAAAATCAAAGAAATTTATTTTCTATGTACTTTTGTCTCAATATTTCAAAAATTGCCATCCGATATCCTTTCCAAATTTTTGTGAACAAAACAATAATGTTTTATTTTAACCTAATTTATTGTAATATTTTAATTTCGTGCGTAGTTACAGTCCGCATAAGCTTACATGAAGTACAATACCACTCTGCGTAAAAGAATATAATAAAATATTAGTCCCAAGATAATATTGATTATATACAGTAATAATATCGCTAATGCGTTACGTCGAGAGTGTCAAAGCTTCCCATTTTATTTTAATATACAAGTTTACTGAGGACAATGACGTACTTTTTTCATTAAAAAAGTGTTAATGATAACCTCAAAAAAAAAAAATAAAAAATAAATAATAATAATAATAATAATACTTTCTTATTCAGTATGGTCATACAATACACATGGATTCATGTGTAGACAATAGATATATATTCACCTAGAAATAAGTATTGAAGTGTATAAACTATATTTAATAACAATCAAGGAGAGATTGTATCAAGTTCACTCCAAATATGTCATTTTCATAAATTTATTTATTTTATTTATTATTATTACATTCTCATTCTCTTTGTTCTTACTTTCTATTTTGATCCAAGGCATAAAAGATATCATAATACTGAACATTTCTGAAGCTTTTCGTGCTTCTGAATCTCAGAACCTAGAAAGGCTAGCATATTCGATTTTTTCTGTACATCGACAGTAAATAACGTCACATGCGCTCACTTTGGAGCCTTGGGACTTTGTTGATTCATTTGGGCTTATAATATTGCAGTTTACGAAACAGATATTATATGCAGAATATCAGCTATAAGATTCTCTCTCCTCAATCAAGTAAATTATTAAATATTATAAAGATCCACTAAAAGTGTAGCAATTTGCCAAATCAGTTCTTTTGCTATTAATTCTAATTTCTATTTCTTAGATTCAGATCCACTTTCCTGTTTTTCTTTTAAGAACATTATCATTCCCTCTCCATCTTCGCTCCGCCATTCAATGTAATTCACGAAAGGATGTTTTTTATTCGAAAGCATATCCCTTTTTTAATGACATAAATGAAAAAGAGCTAATCTCTACATTTCCATAATTTATTTAACTCCTCATTTCATTTGAAATTTTATCTAACTGTTTCGATGAAACCTTATGTAATGGATTACGTAAAAAGGTAACCCCAATAGTAATATACCAGTCTACTGAAGACAAAACGTACTTGTTTCATTACAAAAATGTGCTAATGATAATCGAAATATGTCAATTGTTTTTTTTTTTTTATAATATTATCTTATTCAGTATGGTTATATAATGCATCTGCATTAATATGTAAACAGATGAGCTTTCAAGTAAAAACAACAATTGAATTATATCAACCATATATTTAATAATAACTATGAATTTCAAAGATGTTATTTTCATCACAGTTTGTTTCTGTTATTCTTGCCATTTGTTATGATCCCAGGTGTGTATATATATTATTATACGAATGACACTATTAACCTTCTTTTTTGTACTTATAAATGTCAGAATCTATACTATCCAGTCTCCTCCTCTTTTTCTCTTCTTATAAACATTCTTTTAGATAGAAAAGGGGCAGAATACATACATTCAAACGACAGTCGCTTGATTGTAATATTTCTTATTACCAATTTTCGTTATCGCGTATACTACAATTTTTACGTTTAGATTAGTTATAGTTATTATACTTTATCGCTTAAATTATATAAACTTTCAAATTAGGTATCACGCTCACCATCATTTCTGTTAGTGTTACTGTTACTTCGTCCTTCCCTTTTTACATATTTTCGAAAGCTAGGTATACGACCACGTATTTCCTAATATTTTGTTCTTTTTGTATCATTTTTTTTATACAAAAAGTACCAATTCCTGTTCTCTGAAACGTGAATCATATGGTTGATATACTATTTTAGTGGTGTATGTTTCTTAAAGTTTGATATACCTTCTAACGATTCATTAGTGATATATATTAGTTCCTTGTCATTTTTTTAAATAATGATTATGACTATTGATAAGACCATCTTTTCTTGTTTTATTGCTAAATCAAGAGCAGTCACCTTGAACACCACATAAAAATGTAATATACGAGAAGGATATGGAAATGTTCAAAAGTATGATAAATGCATGGTAAACACCAGAGGGCAGTGAGTTATCAGGAAGAATGAAGATAAAATGAGCAGGAAACCACTGCTGTAGAAGATTCTTGATTTTGAAATACATATATAAATCAAGGCTCTATGTACATATCAAAGTATATGGTAAGGGTTAAGATGCAAATGATATAGACCCAACTATAAGCACTGACTGGCATTTCAAAATTCCTGCCAAGTTGCACCAGATTCGAGGACTAGATTAGCGTTAAGAATAATCTTACGTGATCATTGTGAATATTTTGCTGTTTTCTTTGGTTGATTAATCTATGAATCAAGTTAATTTATTAGTTATACAATTTATGAGTGTTCCGTGAAGATATAATAACCAATCAATTATTGTGCATTTGACCGGGCTCCCCTTATGGGCATACTCCGAGCGAGGATAAGCTTTGCATATCGGACTTATCATTATTGTGCATTTACCGGTTCTATTATCAAAAGTAAGAATATGAAAAGTATATGTATTACTCTCTTCATTAGCTTTACTGATATTCTATTATTATAGTTTTCAACAGCGATCTTATTCGTCAATTGTTAGTACAATTTCCAACATTTATTTAATCATCATTAACATAATAATTACTCTTATCGTTCTCTGTCTCTCTTATCACCTCCTTTAGCTCTTTGTCATCTCCATATCAAACTGAAATTCAAAACGGTGCTCGGTGTTTATATCGTGTTTTATTTCACAATTCACCTACATTTTCCTTTTGTACAAATATGATTTTGCCATTTACCTACAAGTATTAACACTGATGGGTCTCTCTCTCTCTCTCTCTCTCTCTCTCTCTCTCTCTCTCTCTCTCTCTCTCTCTCTCTCTCTCTCTCTCTCTCTCTCTCTCCCTCTCTCTCTCTCTTCCCCTCCCGCTCTTCTTATAGCCATACGTTTCAACAGAAAAAAAACAGCACACAAACACTCAAACGAGATAGTCGCTATGTAGAAGCTTACTTAGATTATAGTGCCACATATATAATATAATTTTATAACAGTGTAGTTTGTCCATTTTGATCTCCCATTTTCTTTTATGAACTAGAATTACTCTAATGAAGATCATGGTAATTACCTTCTCTGTAACACAGGCAGATTTCGGAATATAATTACTAACATCATCTCTAATTACCATCATCAATGTAAGCCCATGAACCTCATATCTGAAGCGTAAGAGGACTCAGAATCATGAAAAAAAAACACTATAAACTTACTGTTGACATGGAGTTGAAAAAAATATTGGTTGCTACATAGAGAGACAATGCCACTGTACTAATTACACACAAATACACAAACACGCACGCACCCACAAATACACAAACACGCGCGCGCGCGCGCGTGTGTGTGTGTGTGTGCATATTTATATATGTACATATATATATGCATATATTTGTTTTTATATAGACAAATATAAACGCTACACACACACACACACACACACACACACACACACACACACACACACACACACACACACACACACA
>NC_051428.1:17401496-17408996 GCF_015228065.2 Penaeus monodon | reverse complement strand
ACTAAAGCCTGTTTGTCGCACAATACAAATGCATTAAATCGGGATTTGACAGAAGCAACTTTTTAATAAGAAAACGCGTTTTGTGTGTTTCCTGATAACCCAAGTAAATATATAACTAAAGCTTACTTAATTATTGCTCAAACAGTACCGTTATTTTTTAATGGTTGCTTTTACAAATGATAATACAACATAAAATAAGATTTAAAAAAAATGCGTTATGAAGTAGTTCCCTGTCAATCCATCGTTGCTGGAATTTATTTGCCTCTGCCTGAGCGCCAAATACCTCAGTGGTCGTTTACTTCATGTGGCGCAGCTTGAAATTAATACCCATCCTTTTAGCTTGATTTCGTGGTAGTTTCCTGGTATTTCTAGCTGTATATTCATTTTGCGACTTTGCAAAATTTTCGGCCGACTTTCAGTATAGTATTTTTTCCCCACCCTTAGAGTGCGGTCGCACTCTGAAAGTTGTTGTTGTTGTTGTTGTTGTTGTTGCTGTGTTGTTGTTGGGTGAGTGCACAGGTTTCCGAAAAGTTGAGTTCTGATTGGTTCTGGATTGGTTCTGAAGTATTAACTAGCTAGGATTTGTCGCTGTTTGTAACATAGTGTTATGGCTAATTTACAAATAATTGGTCATTAAACACGGTGTTCATGTCTTACTGTTTCAGACATGAATCATTTATTTATTTCTGATGCAAAGGGCCTTAAATTGCACGAAGCATGATATTTTTTTCTGTAATAACTAAAACGTACATTTCGTTTGTTTTACATGGTTACCTCTCCTCGTCGAAAGGAATTGGGGCTGGCAAGGTATACTTGTGCCCCTTCCAGATTTTTTTTTTTTTAACAAATATTGCGCGAGGTATTGTGGCAAATGGGCGCTTTATCCAGTCTTTAAGATCTGTGTGTGGATTTGTGGGTAGCGTGGGTCTACAGAGCTTTCAGAATGATTAATACTCAGATGTTTGTAACCAAGATGTAGGTTACGGTAGGCAGCCCATCCACCATTGTATATCATACTGTTTGGTTTGATATATTTCTTAATTGGGTGTATGAGCGTGCCGGCATTGCGGTCACTGCCCAGCAAATTCATAATGATTTTTTTTTTTTACTCACTCGCTCTGTATCCCCGAAGAGCCACACCTGGCTCAACCCGTGTTGTATTTTCGGCGCACGAGCAGCGTCTCTCACCAGCACCTCCTACTGAATTTTGATTTTGTGATCAATTTTGGGTTACTTCAGAATAAAAACTCCTCCAATTAACGCTAGTTTACTCTAAAATACTAATACATTTAATAACTTGTGCATGATCTCAATGCTTTTGCAGCCAGTAATTCACAAATAAAATAACTTTGAAAGGTTCCAGATGTGTCCCCTGTAGAAGCGTACCTATGCAATCGCTGGTCAAGAACACGCAACTTTTGTGTCGTTTAGTTTTTGCTCTTTTCTTTCTTTCTTTTCCATCTGCCACAATACCAAATGTCGATCTTCACGGTATTTGTAAGGCAAATTACAACGTGGGCAATTTACCGCCCTTGGCAAAACACCGTGTGCTTTCAGCAATCCTATGGCTTTTTTTTCCTTTTTCTTTCTTTCTTTTTTTAATAATAATAATTAGATATACCTAAAGTAATGAGGATCGCACCTTCGCACCTGAGATCCATTTTGAGCAGAGTCATTACATTTGTTTCCCTGCCCATTGTGCATACCTGTCACACACCCGGTGGCATGTGATTGGTTCTTCGTATTTCATGTAATGCTACTGGCTCTCTCGTGACAAAAATCATGCGCGAAGGGTCTCCAATAAAAGTTTCAAAAAGTTCCGTGCGCAATTCTTAAGCAAACATTCTCATTTTGAAATTCCCGCGTAATTCTTCAGGTCCCTCTTGCGCAGTGGAATAAATCTATTACTTACTGTCAATCCTCTTAGACATAAACAAATTCTCTTTAATGAAACTTTACTTGGGCTTTATCTACGTATGAAATTTGATTATAATGATTGTAAAAAACATTGTTTTGTTTACAAAAAATATAAAAATATCGCATGGTGATGTTTTAAATATTTCGAGTTTTCTAACACTTGCGTGTTGAAAAACTTAGTTATTTTTATATTTCTGATAAAAGTACATAGAAGATAAGTTTCTTGGACTTGCTCGCTATGCCGTTTGCATATATTATCTTCCCTATACAAGATGTCTGGATAAAACTTTACTGTTGGCGGAAATCTTTCATTCGTTTTCATACTTTATCTCTTATGCGATATTATATGAATTTTGGACCATGAAAAACGACTATTATTTATGAAATACAGATTATAAACCTAGATATGATATTACCATAAAAACTGCAATATGGGAAAAAGTCTTTAAAGAGTCTTACATACGTTTACGGAATATGTAAAACATACGTAATCAGTAATGGATATAGGCGATGGCGCTAATTTAGATATGTTCGATACTCAACATTTTAATTTCTATATGGAAGGATAAAGAGTAAATCACATATGTGAAGCCGAGCCAAGCCGGGGCTATGCCTGTGAACAGAGCCCTCTATGTGCCGATTAAAGCATTAGGTTAGTGATTGATATTTAAGCCCGATGTATATGAACTGCATGAAGTCATCTGCGTGTAGTCCTTGTCACCAGTTACTTGCCTCTCGACTGTTAAGACTGACTCTCCTTACCGATAGTTTTCCCACATTCTGTTGCACCTGGCAGTGCACTCAACAGCCAATCAGAGTCTACTCTACGAGTGGTAGATTGTATCGCCTCATGCTTGATCTCCAATCAGGCAAGTGGTAGGCTCAGATGCGAGAGAAGTTGATAGCGCGCGAGTTTGGTGCTCCGTTAAACTGGCACGGCACATGGCAAACAAGAGTCCCTTGACTGTTTCACCGTCTGACGAAAATTTTCAGTATGTATCTATAAGAAAAAATAAACACATTAGGAGTTTCTGACGCAAATGCGAGCGCTTATGAGAGTTACAAGTATCCCAATGCTGGACGAACCTGTTGCCACCACAGAGGTAAAGGAAGAAATCTAGAAGCCAAGTCTGAAAAGGCGTGTGGACCCGACACGATATCGCCGGGATTATTACGGGTATTGCCTGCAGGATGGGTCATGAGCCCTGCCACTCTGGTTAATACCAATTTTGTTTATGATTCTCAAAGGGGGCGACAGGGATCTTGACAGTAAGTACAGAGTGATAAGCGTGATAAATAGTATTGCCAACTTTATGACATAGTGTTCTGCTTAAGACTCGATCGCTGGTTCGCGTCCCATCTCGAACATGCAGGTGCCTAAGCGAACAGGGCTCCTAAAACATACTGTTACGCTGCGTCTTCTTGCCGATGCTGCTGCAAAATGGGAAAAATATCTGGTTCCTTGCCTTTTTCGACTTTTCCCAGACTTATGATCGGGTACCACGAGAGGTAGTGTTCAGGGTATTCAAAGGCTTGGCTGTGGTATGGTGACGCTGTGCTGGCCATATACTGGGTGACCCAAAATGCGTCGGGACGGTGGGGGTGATGTCACGGTCAGAGTGCCCCAGGACTCGCCTACCTCACATGTGCTCATCATCATTTTTGTAAACGCTCTCATTAAAACGGTAAAGGAAAGTGGCTCGGACGGGTTGTGGCTGCACATTCTGGTGCTCGTGGACGACATGTAGTAATATCATATCTCCTGAAGTTTACTTACTCACGAACTTTTGACTCCCATTTCTTTCTTGTACTATAACTACTCTTCAAATGTATACTGTATAACATGTGTATATTTTTTTTTCCAAGTTCCAGTGGAGACTATGATATAACTGCAGATACAGTGCAGCTGACTACCGCGCGTGGGAAATGATGCTTCGTAAAACTTAAATGGTTCTGCAACAGGTATGGAATGAAAATTAATCCTAAGAACACAAAGAGTCTCGCCATTACCGGTACAGAGCAGGATTAAGCAACTATTGAAATAGATGGCAACTCTTTAGAAACATGCTCTAAGTGTGTATTTAGGGAGCACATTTACATGTGAAGATGATATAAAAAGATCAAAAGCATGTTAATAATAAAATGTGCTACATATATACAGAGACGTAATTTCAAGGAGGGTTAGGAGAGCAAAGCGAACAAAAAATGAGGAAAATTAGCTAAACTAGGAGCATCTTTAAACTCTAACCGGGCATATATATTGTAGTTTAGTTTAAGAAAAATGTAGTCTAGGGTGGTAAAACCATGAGAGGGGCGAACAAAGGCTTGGGGTGGGGGCTGGCTCCCTTGCATATATATGTTTGTGTGTGTGCATGTGTGTGTGCGTTACATACATTCATAAATATGTGTTTAAACATACATTACGAGATTTCCCCTGACCCACTTCCGTTTATCCTAGGAGGCTGAAATTTGATACACATCTCTATAATCCTTAAGTCAACAGAGATGAAGGTGCAGTAAGGTGTGAAAATGGAACCAGTGGAGTATCGAGCAGGGACGGTATTCACGAAAGGTCTTAGACACCGAAATTTGTCTTAGACAAAAAAGAAGTATCAATTACCCCGTGCCAAATCTCAAAGTTAATGTTGGTAATAGAACACTCATTTATATCGTAATAAACCCTATTTTAATCATGTGTTGTAATAAGACGATAAGATAGATATGGCAATAAATCTTGCTTATATCAGAAAGGTAATATGACACATTAAGTATATCTAAATGTGATGTGGCATCCCTACTCTTACTGTCATTGCATCAGTTGTAAAGGCGGGCGCTGGTATTTGTATCTTTGAAATAAAAAACACCAATGAAAATGTAGATGTTTAATAATTTATCAAAAAAGTCCTCGACTGAATTAACGTTTGGCAATACATCAAAGGGGTTTTCTAGGATTTTTCTATCATATTCGATGCAGAAATATCTTCAAATGTTTGTATAATTGCACTGTAGTATTAACGACAGTCCTTACGAAGCGAGACACTTCCACACCTGCCCTAAAAGTTCGGCTGAATGAGGATCTCTCATTTGTCTTAGACAAAAACTGCCTGTCTAAAACATTTTCGTGAAGAGTCATAGACAAGTTTGACGAGTCATTGACGTAGAGATAATCACACATCACAGACTTTGGAGGCCCATTCCGATTTAATGTCAGCCATTGATCTGCTTTCTACATATTTACAGCAATTTTCTATTCGAAAATACAGATGGCGCCGTGTGGTTTCATAGCTAATGCAATGACAACAAACCTAAGGTTAACCAAATTTTAGTTGTTTATTTAAAATGTGTAATGTTATTGCAGAATGTAGTTTTAACATATTACTGCAAATAATTATCTTCACAGAATCTATAGCGATGTTTTTTTTTTCTTTTTTCTTTTTTTTACATTAAATTTGAGATGTGGCAACTTTGATGAAATGGAAGTAACTCATGGGGAGGATGCCCCATCATACGCCTTGGTTAAACATTGGCGTCGCTACTTTTGTGGAAACGGTTTTCCTATCCCAGGGCGACCCCAGTCTGCCATTGATGAGGACACCATCTATCAAGTGTCGACTGCTATCATCGAAGTTCACCGTAATACTGTTCGTGAAGATGTCTAGATTAGTGCTGGGTCTCAGGACAAAGTCATTTATGACTATCTGCATATGCAAAAGTTGTCTGATCGATGGGTTCCCAGGATACTCACACCTTTCCAGAAGCAGGAACGAGTCCATTGGTCCATGTCTCCTTTCACCATATGCCAAGAAAACCAGGAGGACTTTTTGATAGACTAACTGTACAGGATGAAACTTAGGTCCAGTCAAAACAATGGAAGCACATTGACTCACCATCCCCAGAAAAGGCACGTGTCACACCCTTGGCAGGCAAAATCATACTGAGTCTTTTGGAACCAGCATGGAGTAGTGATGATAGATTTCCTGGCAAGAAGTATTACAATCACAGATACTTACTATATTCCACTGCTACAGAAATTGCGGGAGGATATCAAAACCAAGAAGCGTGGATTGTTGACCATAAGTGTCTGCCTTTTACAAGACAACGGCCCTATTCACAACTCTCACATTACCCAGACGGAAGAGTGGTCCTGTGGCTACATCCTTCCTCATCCTCCTTATTCTCCTGACCTTGCACCATCTGACTTTCACCTCTTTCCATCCATGAAGTCATTTTTTAAGGGACAACGTTTCCAAGATGATGAGACACTGATTTCTGAAGTCACTTCATAGCTTCAAACACAGACTGCTGACTTCTACAAGCGAGAGGAGTCCACAGCTGCATAAAACGATAGGAGAAATGAGGGAACTATGGATAAATATTAATAACTGTACGACGTTTCATTCCTGTACGTTCATGGGAAGTGGATCAAGGGGAAACTCTTTAATGAGCGTCCCTCATACATATTATATACATATATGTATATATAAGGGCAAACATTTCCAAAATGATGAGACACTTATTTCTGAAGTCACATGATTTCAAACGCAGACTGAGGGCTTCTGCAAGCGAGGAGTCCACAGAAGCGTAAAGCTATGGGAGAAAAGAGAGACCTATGCAGAGAAATATTAATAATTGCATGATGTTCAATTCCTGTACATCCATGCGACGGGGTCAGGGGACATCTTTAATGAGCGTCCTTCATTTGTGTGTGTGTGTATGTGTGTGTGTAAATATACATATATATATATAGATAGATAGATAGATAGATATGTGTGTTATATATATATATATATATATATATATATATATATATTGTGTGTGTGTGTGTGTGTGTGTGTGTGTGTGTGTGTGTGTGTGTGTGTGCGTGTGTATGTGTGTGTGAGTGTGTGTGTGAATAAACATTATACATAAATATATATATATATATATATATATATATATATATATATATATATATATATATATATATGTATATATATATGATATATACATATATATATATATATATATATATACATATATATTATATATATACATATATATATATTATATATGATATATAAATATACATATATGTGATATATTTTTTTTAACGGTAGGCTTATGTTTGAGCGGCCGTGTCACAGCATGATACTTAATTGTACTTTTCATGTTGTGATGATCTTGGAGTGAGTACGTGGTAGGGTCCCCAATTCCTTTCCACGGAGAATGCCGGTGTCACCTTCCTGATGAACTGTTCCTTGTCCCTTCTCAGCAGTGTCCGAGCCCTATGCACCATGGAGCGACGCAAGACTTGATTACCATTCAGCCGAGCCATACAACACACTTCAGTGGCCTCTAATGTCTCCAGGGAGATGGAATTCTGCCTCGAGTGTTACGCGCTTGAAGAGCTCCCACAGAGCAACTGGGTCTGTCAGGTTGTCGAGTTCTGTGAATCGGTCAGAGACTGCCATGGTGAACCCATGGGCATACTCCTCCTCCCTTTGTCGGTCCAGGTGAAACACCTTAGGGTGGCCACTGGAGGGACGGAGAGTTTTGAAGTGGACCTGCAGGGTAACCACAACCAGCCTATGGTCAGTGCCACAG
>NC_051428.1:17381496-17396496 GCF_015228065.2 Penaeus monodon | reverse complement strand
CCACCACCTCCTCCTCCTCCTCCTCCTCCTCCTCCTCCTCCTCCTCCTCCTCCTCCTCCTCCTCCTCCTCCTCCTCCTCCTCCTCCTCCTCTTGTCTTTCATCTCCTTTGAAGAAAATTTAAATCTCCATTCAGCTGAGGAGAGGCTTGCTGGACCCTCCTGTGGCCTCGGCAAGTGCTGGATCATAAGCCAGAATTGGGTTGGATGAGCAAAGCACAAGAAAACTAAGTATATGTCTAAAATTACACAATTATTAACATAGCAGTAATCATTATAATGATGATAATCATAATACGAACCGTAATCATAATGAAGGTAATAACATCACTACTGCCAGCACTGACTCCCACTCCCACCTCCGCAGGACGGACGCGAGATGGACGGGAGCCAGTACTGCATCCTGTGGAACAACTACCACGGTTCCCTGGTGAACACCCTCAGCGGCCTACGACGAGAGGGCGACCTGGTGGATGTGACGGTCGTGTGCGGGGACGGAAACAAGGTTCGCGCCCACCAGCTGATCCTGGCGGCTTGCTCGACGTACTTTCGGGATTTCCTGAGGGTAGGTCGGCGAGGTTTTGATAAGCTGAAAGCAGAGGCTCCACGAGCAGCCTGGTGTGCCTCTGGAAACAGGCTTGGGGTTATCTTCCTTCTGGCCAGGCTGAGGCATGCTGTCGGGTAAGGGAGCCTGACTTGGAGCAGTCCTTGCCTGGATCTTGCTGTTTTTTTCAGTAATCATCTGTTCTCCATGATTGTTAAGGAAAAAAATATAGTCATGTATTCCTATACAGTTATAAAAAAAATCAAAATGTTCTAAGGCTGTCTGAGACAGACTTGAGCCCAGTGGAGTGCAATTTTAATGCAACCAAACAGGAGGCTAGAGTCTGGATAATACAACCTGGCCATTGCAAAAAGTCCTTGGAGTTGGTTCTGCCTGGAAAAGATGTTTATACAATCTGTTTTTTTTTTTTTTTTTTTTTTCAAATTCAAAATCAATTATAATAAAGCATTTTAAGGAAAACTTAAAGGTTTCATTTCTGAATGCAATATGCTTATTGCTCTTTATTCTCTCTTTTTTCTCCCCAAAGGATAATCCATCCAAGCATCCTATCGTCCTTTTGCCGATGGAGATCCGATACCCAGAGCTGAAGGCCATGGTGGATTTCATGTACACGGGTCAGGTAATTCGTCATCCATCTCGCATCTTGTTCTCTGTCATCAGTTTTCAAGGGTCTGGAAGTTTTATTTGTTAATTTTGCAGGTTGACACTTGCCTGTATGTAATATATTGGTAGTTACTGTTGAGTTTGATTTTGAATTTAAGTGGGACATTCACCCAGACAGACAAAATGCTATCATTTCAGGATAATTGCTCAAGATATCCCAATTATGATAAACATGTAATCAGAGTTTCTTAATTAATTGACCAAGAATTTGACAGTTTGCCAAAAAATACAAGAATCACAATGGACGTGTTTAAATAGAATTGGTTAAATTCAATACCAGATGAACCACCAGCAAGTGGTAGTAAAATAATGAGGGTTGAATCAAATTCTTTTGCTCATGAAGTATGGTTCCAAGTTGCTGAAATGAAAAAAGATAGGCATTCCCCTAGCATGAACCAACTAATAGGGCTTATATCATTAGATTTGACAGGACTGATTTGAGAGATTTTTTTTTGTAGAGGTTGGTCATAATCTTGTGCCAGTTCTTCACTCTTCCACAAGCAGCAGTCACAAATCCGTTCCGAAGTTTTGTTCACTTGTCGCTGACTTAGCAGATCAGACCTGCCACAAATGATGAATGGAGTTAACAGCAATATCCTTAGGATGAACCTTCTCTGTTTTTTTGTATTTTCCCTTATGTATCTGCATTTGTGCTTTGCAGGTCTGTGTCAACCAGGAGCGTCTCCAGGCGTTTATCAGGGGGGCTAGATATCTCCGGATTAAAGGCTTGGAGGACAACGCAGATGACAGTGATATGGAGGTATATAAGAGTGACTGTGTGTCTCTCTCCTCGAATTTCCCACAAAAGCAATTTAAATTTGATTGGTCTTGCTATATATCAAGCAGTGTATTGTACATTTTCACCATCTTCCCCAGGATTTAGCCCCAGATATGGAAAATGATAAGCCATCCCTGGGAGTTTCAACTGGCGGTGTGTCTGTGTCCGTTGGAAGTGGTGGAGAGTCTGGAGCTACAACTACAGTGAAAGGAAGAAGGGTAAAGGACCACAGATACACTCAGCATGTGAGTTTAGTGTTAATTTTGTTATAAGTTTCTTTTATGAAGGGAATTAATGTGTATGGTTTCATTGGATAAGAGAAAAGGGTGTAACTAAAATTGAGTTAAAAAGAATGTCTGTAAAGCAGTCATTGAATCTGAAATGAGTTTGAGATTGGGGGGAAAATTATATAAGAAAAAACAAAGATTTGCAGTTTTAACTCATATGTATTTTTTGTTGTGTTGTGGAAAATGTTCAAAGCTTATATGTGTAGAGATTAAAGGAAATGAAGAAACTAAATTCCAAGAACCTCTGGGATCCACTATGAAGAATTAAATTTTATAAGTTTTGCTTTGGAATGAACCTGTAAATCTTATCAAAGCCATTCCTCTATATCACCTCTATCTCTGCTCCCCCTCAATAGGTTGAACTTGGCGATTCTGACGAAAACCGCGAGAAATGGGAAGTGGTCGACCGCAAGCCAGTGATTCTCCCCCGTGCCCAGCCTCCACCTCCCCCAGGTAAGTTCCTGTGTACCATAATTCACAGACCATACAGTGCACACAGTCCGATCAGAATAGCCACAACAAAAAAGCCCAAAACAAACCAACTAACATGTAAGCAAACAGGTTCAGGCATGAGGAGGAGACGCAGAGCCAGATCAGCACTCCGGAAGAGGGCCATGCACCTGAGCAACCACATCGTGTGTTATGAGCAGCGGACAGACGGTTCTGATGGAGGACACGAGAGATCAGAACCCATCAACAAAATAAGAAGATTAGGTTCACCTGGTGAGTAGAATCTAACTCTTTATCTGTCTTTATTCTCCTCTCTCTTCGACCACTGGTGTTAAACTGTTAACACACTCTCTTAATCCTTGCAGGGCATTTCCACGACAATGACTTGGACATCTGCACTTGTACGTCACGCAAAATTTGGTCAGTGAGAGACACAGAGGCACTGCTCAGAGTCTGGCGAGAAACTCTCACGCAGGTGTGTTTATTGTCGGTTGAGTTGATTTAATAAAGCCCCTACATCCATTAGACTCTGTACAATCACTAGAGGTAAAGGCGATGGAGTTTGGTATTTGCCTTTCATTTGTTTCATTGTCTTAAGTACTTTTCCCAATAAATTGCTGTTAATGATGGTGTCAAAATCTTTATGTATATATGTATATGTATATGTATGTATGTATGTATGTATGTATGTATGTATGTATGTATGTATATATATATATATATATATATATATATATATATGTATATGTATTATATTATAATATTATATTATATATATGTATATATGTATATATTATATATATCATATGTATTATATATTATTATATATAATTATATATTATTATATATTTTTATATATTGATATATATATATATATTATATTATAGTATATATATTATATTATATATGTATATTATATATATTATTTGTTTATATATATATTATGTATGTATAATATATATAATTATATAGTATACTATATAAATATATATATATATATATATAGTATATATATATGTATATATGTATATATATATATATATATTATAGTATTATATATATGTATATTTATATATTATTATGTATAATTGTATATATATATATATATTATATGTATATATATATATATGTATATTATATATATATATATTATTATATATATATATGTATATATATATATATATATATATGTTATATATATATATCATATATATTATGATATATATTATAGTATATATATATATATATACATATATATGTTATAATATAAATATATATGTATATATATAATATACATATATAATGTATATATATATAAATATATTATATATAATATATACTTATATATATAATATATATATATATATAATGTATATATATGTATATATATGTATATATATATATATATATATATATATATATATATATATATATATATATATATATTAATGTAAAAGGCAGCATATCAAGGGTCCACATAGAAAGGCTGAACTCTTCCTTGCACCAATACTGTCAATAAAACTTGGGTTAATATTGTTGTTATGATTAAGTTAATATAATTATACTATACTCCAAATAAGTAACTTTTATAATAGAGAAACAAATTTGAAAAGGTATTTTAGAATCTGCTACATATTTAAATTATAATCTTTAAAGAAAGATTAGTATGAAAGCAAAAGGTAATTGGTCCTTAATCATTAAAGGACAGGAAAATTCAGAGCTTTATGTGTAAATAGATTGGGAAAAGGAAAGAGAACCAAAAGTTGTTTTGTCTCCTTTATTTTTCCATACTAAAAGTATGGAAAAATAAGGGAGACAAACAACTTTTCCTGCTTTTGCACGTGTACCATACAAATGAAAGTATAACAGTGCCCATGGGAAAGGAAAAAGAAAAAAAATTATAATCGCTTTATATTTTTGCTTAAGGGATAAATTAAGTGGCATTGAAGATATACAGGGAGGAAGGTGGACAAAGAGTACGATTAAATTATCTCATATTCAAAATTACAGAAAACAAAAATAGCCAGGATGGATAAGGATTAGCAAGCACATTTTCTTATAGAATTACAAGTTTGTGTTGTAAACATGTCAGTAGATTTAGACAGGTCATGAGACATACTTTTTAAAATCCCAAATTGAATCCACAAGCAGGTATGAAATACAGCTGTTCACATGGGATCTTCTCTCATATTTTTATTCATTATGGTAATTCTAATTATTGTAATTATTCTCCCACACATCAGGTCCCACCATCATACTTCATTCGGTCGATGGCTCTTTGCAAACGTGTTGCCAGGAGATTGCAAGGTCGCGGCATTCAGAAAAATTGGCGTCAGTGCCAGGTGGGTTTTAAGGTCTCCTGTCTAATACATATAAAAGACTGGTTGCACTATATAGCTGTGATATGAATTACACATACATAAAATCTTTACATTAGGAGAGTGAGTGAAAGAGAGAGAGAGAGAGGGAGTGTGAGTGTGTGTGCATGTAAATACAGTTATCAATATATTAAATACGAAGGAGAAGATATTTAAAACTTTTTTCTGCAACAGGTTAAGATGAAGAATTTGCGCAGAGAGGTGAGATTGTACAAAGAATCAGTTGGCAGAAATAATTCTCGCAAGCCTTCAGAAGTGGCGACAGCCTGTGAGAAATTATTACCTGACATTGAAGATATCTTTAACAAGGTATGGGTATTTTGCACTTATAAGTGGCAGACTAGAGCTGACAGCCATAGGAAGAATAGTATTCATCATTTCTTTTGTTATTTAGGAACAAGCATTTCCATTAAGAATAGCTAAATCATTTATAGGATCATTCAGTTCATTCTGCTGTAATTTTGTTTCTGTTGAAGATCAGATGTTTCAATAGTTCATTTTTTTTTTCTACACTACCTTTTACAATTTAACGTATTTATAAGGTCAAATGTCTATAAGAATATTCAGTAAACATGTGCCTTTGCAAAATATATAAGAAATATGCTGATATATGATACATGTATAAAAAATTTAAATACATATGCTGTCAGTATGTGAAGAATATACAAAAGTATATTCCTGTATGATATCAAAACATGGATGAGATTTTGAAGTACAGTACTTTAATTGTCCCCCAACAGGAAGAGGAGATTCGACGGGAGTGGTACCAGATGAGAGCGGAAGAGCGGCTAAAGGCAGAAGGCAGATTAGTGGATGGAGAGGCAGCACCTGCTGATATCCTAGCCCAGGTAATTTAAAATGAGTTGATCTGAGGTGTCCTGTCATCTTTAGTAGACAGTCAAACTTCTATCCTTATTGATATTCTGTGTTCCTTCTGAAAGGGTTTGCAAAGAAATTAAAAGACGGGTATTTTAGGTATGGACTCTTCTTTAAAGCAGATATTAAAATATTACAATACTGGACTATGATAGGAAGACAGTATGAATAAGCCACAGTAGTGCAAAATGGCATTCTTTTTCAGTTCTAAACATTGGTATTTACAACTATCATCTTTTATCTAACTAGTTAATCATCCATCACCCACCTTCTTTCAGGTTGCCGTCCTTGCCGACTCAGACTTGTGCGATGAGGATACAGATGCCCAGGAGTGCGTGGCAGGAGACGGGTTGGAAACGGAGGGAGAGGCTGGTGCTTTTACTGAGGGAGAAGGCTTCACTGAAGGCGAGGGTGGCTTCGAGGAGGAGGTTGACACACACACACACGTCGTACACACACAGGACGACACGGCAGTCCACCACATTGTCGAGGACGTTACATTACAAGTTGTTACAAAACAGGAACCTCAGTCTGGCACAGAAATTTAAATGTCTAAGAGAACCTGGGAAGGACAGAATAATGAGGCTACAGCTGGTCCCACGTTTTTGAGCATTGGCACACTCCACTGGTGCACAGCATTGAATGTATGTGTATATTCATGTTCATAGAGAGTTATGATATCAGTTTGTCATGATGTCATATATGTGACAATGTTTCTTCTTTTCTTTTTTTCATTTGTTTTATCTTTTTCTTTATGAAAATTACAAGAATTATTGAAGGGGGATATGACAATTGTATTTATATTTTTTATGTACTGTTTGTCTATTCCTTTAATGTATATTATTCTTGATGAGTATACAATCCTTTTTGTTTCATTAATTGATGTTAATCTATTGTATACTTTTCTGTCAATGTTCTATTTTTTTGTCATATTTAGCTATTTGTATTTCATTCTTACTTTTTTTTCCATTTTGTGTAATTTTATTGTATATTGTTTTCAAAGCCAAATATAACAGTATGGAAGGAAATCAGCAGGAAGAATAAGCAGTATTTAGACAGGACTAGTGACATTATTTGAAATTAATCATAATTAAGAGATATTGTTTTTTATAGATATATGTATATAAGTAATATAAAGCACATACAATTATCAGCTTTAAAGGCATGCATATAATAAGAATGATATGTATAGGTATTGTGAGAAAGTTTGTAGCAAAGTTTTGAGGCAACTGCACTACTTTTCAGAGAGAGTTTAATGATCAATTCCTAATTTCAGAAATGTCAGATTGTGTCTTTGGTATCAGATATTGCTCTGGTGCATTTGTAGAAAAATGTATAAAATTGGTTAAATTATGGTATCATATTTGGAGCGCTGGAAAGGTTATTCCATGTCAGGTCATGCATTTATCATATACTGTGAGTTATGATTTAAAAATATACAGATCTCATTCTTTTACATCTTCTTACAGTCTTTTAATCCTTTATTGTATATATTATTATTCAAGTTATATATGATTTATAAGCATAAGATTTGCCCTTGCCAGAAATTTAGTTTCTACGTTTTCCAGCAGCCAGGTTTGCACCAAGCTTTATCTGCCTTGCTAGATCCAGTTATCCCCTTTGCAGTAAAGCTTATACATACGGCCTTAGGTGTGAGGTGAACCAGCACTAGAACAATCCTAATTTTTTTTCCATAGTCAGCAATGGTATATTGTTAATAATCACCTTAGAACTTTTAATTATAATTCTGTCAACATCACAAACAATATAAGTCAGGATAAATTCACCTATCCCTATAGAGTGTACTTAGAATTAGCTAAAATGTAGCTAAAACAGAAGGTGCCTCAATGACAAGTGCTAATATTTCATGTTGGGACTGAAATGTGAAAATAAGAAAAGAGTTTGTTCACTATTTTCAGAATACTGAAGTCTAAGCAGTTTTAAATTAATAACAATCAGTTTTATTTTACTTTATTACTTTTTATTCTGGACTGGAATATATCAAAACAATGTCATACTATTAAAATATAAATTACTCTTTTAATCCTAGTCACACATTACAAAAATATTTTTTTTATTCAGTCCAAAGACAAGTATCAGTTATGATTTTCCACTCCGAAATTTCAAATTGGAATTATCTTCAAACCATCAACTTCTTTATTAACCCATAATTGACGGGTAGCATTCATAGAGGCCGGGGCCTCGCTGCCAGGGGCTTATATCGTCGCCCGAGCATGTGCGACCACTCATGCCAAATACCAGCATCCCATGCCGTTTCTTCGTAATACTACGAAGATATGTTGTATTTTCAATTTTCATTATTTTTTACAGTCTCTACTTGCCAAACTTCCTGATAAATCGAGACTGAAGGGTATTTTTGTTGTTATATAGACTCCATAGTTGATCATTATTCGGTCTATAGTCCGAATAAAATAAGCAGTGTGTGGCATCATGGACTTGAAATTGTTGGTTTGTTGCATTTTTTTGTTTGTTGCATGGTAAAAATGAGAAAGTGTTAGAACCGACTTAATCACACTTTCACTGGCAAAAAAATAATCTTTTGCCGTGATTGTAACAAATAAAAACTCATGGCATGTCCATGCATACTCTATGGCATGTGCGTACGTGCCCCCGGCAGATGGTCCCGCCATGCCATGGCATGTACGTACATGCCACCCGTCGGCAATGGGTTAATAGACATAATCTCTACATTATTGATTTTAGTGCTTCCAGACTGTACACCGGGGACGCAGTGGCCGAATGGTTAGAGCGTCGGACTCAAGACTGTCACGACGGCAATCTGAGTCCGAGGGTTCGAGTCACCGGCCGGTGCGTTGTTTCCCTTGGGCAAGGAACTTCACCTCGATTGCCTACCTAGCCACTGGGTGGCCAAGCCAGCCCAAGTCAGTGCCGGGTAAATAGAGATGGTGACTCGATTAAAAAAAAAAAAAAAAAAAAAAAAAAAAAAAAAAAAAACAACACACACACACACACACACACACACACACACACACACACACACACACACACACACACACACACACACACACACACACACACACACACACACACACCAGGCGGAAGGCAATGGCAAACCACCGCTCTAAATTGCCAAGAAAAATCATGGAAGCCCATGATCGCCAAGGCCGCGGTGGCCGAATGGTTAGAGCATCGGACTCAAGACTGTCACGAAGGCAATCTGAGTTCGAGGGTTCGAGTCACCGGCCGGCGCGTTGTTCACATGGGCAAGGAACTTCACCTCGATTGCCTACCTAGCCACTGGGTGGCCAAGCCAGCCCAAGTCAGTGCTAGTCCCAAGCCCCGATAAAATAGAGAGAATGATTACCGAAAAAGGTAACACCGGCACTCTCCGTGGAAAGGAACTGGGGACCCTACCACGTACTCACTCCAAGAGCATCACAACATGAAAACTACAATTAAGTATCATGCTGTGACCACGGCGGCTCAGACATGAACCTACCGTTAAAAGAAGAAGAAGACTGCACACCACAAGGTTGTTGACAGTCCCTCCTTGGCAAATGTCTCCAAACAAAATCCATAGGGTATATAGCACTTGTCATTCAGAAAAAGGGACAATGGAAGTGCTAGATGAGTGTTATCACTTCATTACTCTATCTTTGAGCTGTCAGTGAACTTTTGATTGTGGGTGTACCTGCCAAGTGTAATGATTAATCAAACATGGCAGGTAAATGTGAGACTATTATATAAAAAATATATTAATATCTCACAGCAGACTAGATCAATAGTATGTACTTGCTCACATTTTAAGTATCATCCAAAATGGTACTTTATATATTTTGCAATTTGATATTTAGTATTTTCTTGAGAAACTGGGTTATTAAGCAATAAGTTAATGGCTCTTAAATATGGGATAAAAATGCCAACTAGGTAAAAATTTCACTACAACACATGCTGAAACTGAAGTCTAAAAAATGACAAGATATAAAAAATTCAGATGAAAAGATAACATAGAAGTCTACAATTTGAAGAAAAGTTAATAATTGTATAAGACAAAAATAAAAGAAAGGAAAAAAAGCTGTAAGTAATCTTCAGTATTGTTTAAATGACAATATATTTCACACAGGTCACAAAACCCCAGTAAACTCTGCATCATACGGCAAATGACTGAGATTGTTGGATTCATAATAGCCAGTACATTTATATTTAAAAGTCTGCACTATAAAAAAGGATAGGACACACATTTCATAATTTTCAGTATTATTATTTTCCTCTAAAATTATAAAAATAATGTTTGGTTGTACATATACATATAAACACCCATTAAAACACTTATTGGGGACACTAATTGGCTTGATGTTATTTTTAGCTTTTGATATGGTCTTTATATACTATGAAATTGAAATAAATGCAACACTCAATATCACAAACTGCAACAGGACATAAAACTTATTAATATCTTTCTATCTTCACAAAGTCTCACAGTAGCAAATAAACCAACTGCCACATATTTGATAATTCTCTGAGCATATGTATAGTCATGTATGTGAGTATAGCAAAGACAATATTCAGTTGTAATTAATGAAGGGATACCAGAAATATTCTGTACAATTCAGCCTTTCAATTTTGTTGGAAGTTATTTACCTTCCAAATGTTTCTGCACACTGCACATGCAAATGCCAATACCATTAAATGTGAACAATACTAAAAAAAAAAATTATGGAGTACAATCTTCATTATTGAGCTTTTCTACCTCATTAAGTACTGCCTAAGTAAGAGGTTAAAAAAAAAAATTGCATATATACATAACACAATCAGTGCCATAAATTAACCAAATTAAGAATAAAGCAATACAGAACCATTTTTTACCTCGACATACACAGTAATATCAGCTTACTGAATTGAATGTCTTGCTTCATTTTTTCACAACAGTTGTACTAATGTCTGAAATGCTGGTTAACACTGCACCCCCCACTTAGATTTTAATGTCTGAAATGCTGGTTAACACTGCACCCCCCACTTAGATTTCAGTCACCTAAGAAAGTCTGTAGTAACTCCCGTTTCTTTCTCTCGACAAGTGCTGCTTCGATGTCTGCTTGTGTTGGGATGTTGGGCACGTGAGCCATGAAACGCTGAACCTCTGATCTCTCATCCGTTTCATCTAAAGACATCTGTTGGGAAATAGGAGAGTAATTGTGTGTATATTCTGAACTGGAATAAATTTGGATCAACATCATTATTCTCCTATGGCTAGTTGTGTAAGCACTATTTCAAATCCCAAAATAAATCCAAAAGTAATTATTTATTAACACCTAATATACGGCCAGGACAGAGTCAGATCCCTAGTATACAGTCAATGTTGCATGCTCACTAATTAGTCATAAACAACTACTAATGTAGAGAGTGGGGAGGGAGGGGATCGGTGGGTACTGCTTGGAAAGACCTACGACTTACAGCAGTTGTGACAAGTGGACTATCAATTTCTTTAGAACAAAGCATGACTACATCAAACAATAGGATAATGTATGAACTCATTCTGGATGATTAATATCTGAACTCATACTGGGGGGAAATCTGCCCGGCAATTTATACTGACAATCGAGAGACATTTGAGGGTCAAAATAAGTTTAGGCGGATGCTTCTCTGTCTTTCCAGAGACTTATTCACTATTCTTGAAAACGTCAAACATTGACATTTTTATTTTATTTTATTTTATTTATTTATTTATTTTTTTTTTTTTTCATATCAGAGATGACAAAAACCAAAGTTGCATTTTCCTCAAACGCATACATATCCTTCATCTAATCTAACTCCTTACCACACCCGACCCTAACCCTTTCACTCACCAATTCCTTTGCCCAGCTTAGACAACTAATCACTAACTCAACCACCCTTCCCTAACATTAACTATAGTGCTACATGACCTTAGATGTCTAGCACATTTCTCTTGCTTTTAACCATTAACCATTAACCAAAGTTGCATATGTGTGGTACTTCCCTTGTCCAGTGCCAAAGTTAAAAAATCAACAAATAGATAAGAAAAAAGAAAAACATTTCTTTTTTTTTAATCAACCAAATGGAAAAAAGCCTGACACAGCAAACTTACTTGTTCGTCTTCATGATCCGATTCTTCCTCACTTTCCTCCTCTTGATGTTCTTCATTAATTTCTTCGTCTTCAGCATTGTCCGACAATGCTGACAATTTCTTTTCAGTGTATTGTTTGACAGCTGTTTTAATGGCTGGCGTAAAAGAAAATAAAATTAACAGATTAGAAAAGGATCACTAAAATAGAAGAAGAAGAAGAAGAAGACGAAACAAATAACAGAATGAAGGACAGCCAAAACAATAGATACCAGTCAAGAAATTTTCAAATCCTTTAATCAAATGTTTTTTACAAGCAAGGGGTCTAAAATACTTATATTTCAACAAGTTTTTCACAGCGTATACAGAAAAAAAAAAAAAGTAAGAGGAAAATAATCCATAAAAATGAAGAAAAATTTGTACCCTTTCTCTCCGCTTTCTTCTCCAATGGTATGAGCACGCCGTCGTCATCGTCTCTGTAACCGTAGTAATCTGCATCGATATCTTTCATCAGCTCTCCTCTGGTCTTGCGAGGAGGAGCTGGAGGTTCTTGTTCGAACAGCTCTCTCACTCCTGGCAGGTCTTTGGCGGCCCCAAAATACATATACCCTCTGGAAGATGGACTGTATTTAACATCGGCACGGCACAAGAAAAACTAATGATCTTACTGAGAAAGAATCTCTATTCATATATTTATTTATGTGAGGAACTAAGTTTATGGTAAAGCAGTAAAAAATTTAATATCATACTCAAAAGGTTTATCTATTCCTCTATTTACATATTTTAGGAACAGAGTCCATGCTGAAACTATGGGAAGGTAATGTGTAGGTGTCTATAGTTTTTGTTTGTAGGTCCATTTCTGTAACAAAATTCACCTAATCCTTATCCAATCTTCATCTAATCATTACCTAATTATCACCCAATCCTCACCTGTTCCCTGGAGCTTCCTGTCCATCCATGTCGGTCATTTTTGGGCCGACCCGAGCATAGTCCGGCCCACCAAGTTCCTTGATTCTGACCTCCCAATGACCTTTTTCACGCAGCAGTTTGTTGATTTCATCATTCAGGTCCCTGATTCTGAACTCTCCCAAGCCAGCTGTTGAGGCAACATTTATTCATTAGTCTATATCTCCTTCAATTTAACAAAAATGGGAATAAGAAAAGTTAATTCCAAGTCTTTTCTTCTGGAAATATTTATTCCCATTAACACTATCTCTGAAAAAAATATGAATGTCAAAATAATCGGTCTATTTCAAATTCTTCTTTGATTGTTGATGATCTTGCATTTTGTATGAAGTTGTCCCTAGCTACATTACACTAAAATAAAATAAGAAAATAAAAATACATATAGTATGAGGACTGAATAAGTAAAACGAGGCACAACATATAGTATGGCCAAGCTTTATTTCTATGCAACTCCATGTAGTACAGAAGAATCATTTCAAATCCCCTACTTGTCTTATACAAGCTAAGTAATTTGTACACCCATTTGATTAGACAATAACCTTACCAATACATTGAGTAAAAAATGTGAAATTAGCCACTAAGTTTACACCTTCACAGCACACAGACTAAAACACTCACAGAGATCCACCAATAAACCTTGAAAGGAGCTCACCGTTCTGTATCTGTGAAACTTTCCGAGCAACCTCTGATATCACTTGATTTCTCCACTTTTCAGCCTCTCGTAAATCCTCGCATTCGGAGGCGAGATATGGCCTCCGTGATTTTTGCTGTTGTCCCCCTCCTTCCTGGGCTGCTCGCCATCTGGCCAGTGTTGTCCTGCAAAGTACATTCAGATTTGTAAAATACTTGCTAATATATTTCTACTTTTGTTTTTTGTCAACTTTCTATTAAATTATATTTGATAAAAGGGTAATTATTGTCAAACTATACCAGTACTAAATCCTTCAAGAAAATGAAAAAGTAAAAGACACTTTAAAACTGTCTTTACTTCAGCATTTTTTCTTACAAAATACTCAACAGCATATATATATATATACTTACATTGCCTTTTCTGCATTTCGAGCCTGTTGAGAAAAACAAACAGTAGTTTAGATGGTGTAAAGGGAATGTGTAATATTCAATCTAAGGCACTGACAAGAAAGACAAAATAATCACATCAAGTGATAAATGAAAATCAACAATACAGAAATACACCCTGTGAAATTATTTAACTTCTTAAAAAAAAAAAAAAAAAAAAAAAAAAGACATGCATTCAGATACATCTAAAATTCATAATTTCATGAACTGAAATAACCAAATTCTAATCATATAACAATAACAACATCATACATACTGAAAATAACTTTAATCTTGCACTTGGATGGTTGATAATAACACCATTATTCCAAGAGATATCACTATCATTCAGCTTCTAAATGTGGAATGAGGTTTAAAGACAACATATACTTGAATGACAGATAATGAAAGCATTCCATGTAGTCTAATGAAAATTTCATTCTGATTTTTAAAGATGGAATGATCAACACAGAAAGAAAGCACACACCAATGGCAGGTATTATGAGTGTCATTCCAATGTCATCACAGTCACTCAGCTGTGATGAGGAAGCATATTAGTAACGAGAGTTAAGGAGGTGAAACCAACCACAAATATTCTTTCAGTTGGTCTTGGATTCAGTTATCCTATAACACAGCTGCCAGCACACCAGCTATGGCCAACACACTGGTACTTTTATAGAATATACCTATACGTGGCAAAGGCATGTCGCTCTTTACTGACAGCCGACAGGTAAGGAGGGTACCACCTCCACTTAATGCCAAGCCCCTCTAATCCACAAGTTGTTTGAAATTCCAATCTATAACACCCCTAGATGGAGGGTTAATGGAAAGGGATACCACTTGAAATCCCATATTAGTTTTAAGTTGTATGTAATTAGTGTAATTTATCAACTCTCTTAAGTTTATACCATTACTGTAATTGG
>NC_051428.1:17363996-17373996 GCF_015228065.2 Penaeus monodon | reverse complement strand
TACATCTGTTCAGTCATACTGCAGTTGCATGTTGCCCCTTCTTCTTGTGTATTAGTGTACCTGTCTCTTTATCAGATGATACAGTACATCATGTTGCTCAGTGCTTGTCTGTCTTCCTGTCTGTTTGTTAATTGTAGGTGACACTGGCCTGTCTGTTATATCCTACTGATCCATCTGTATACCACTTTCTGCATGTGTGTCTGTTGTAAACCATTTTTCTATTGTGGGTCTTTGTGACGGAATGAATGAACCTGTAAGTCACTTCTTAAATGTTAGATACTAACGTTTAAGGTTGATATTTTTACACATCTGGCTGTTTCCAATTTGGTATGTTGTTTGATATATTACTCATAGATTTATATTTTAGAAGTTTTGAAAAAAAAATTTATATGTTAGTATTGACATGTTATTCACCCCTTCCATCCAGGTCGCACGGTAAAGCCATACATCCTAGACCTTGAATCTGCCAACGGGACATATGTCAACAACCGCCGCATTGAACCGCGCCGGTACGTAGAATTGCTCGAGAAGGATGTGGTGAAGTTCGGCTACAGCTCAAGGGAATACATCCTCCTGCATGAGGGCTCAAAGGGCGAAGACCAGAACGCGCCTGATACGGGTATCGACCTCAGCCCTGTGTCCCTTCTCAGGAGTTAGTTGAGGGGGAGGGGGAGTGTCTACCGAAGTTAAGAACAGAAACATAAACAATAAAAGAACAAAATACAAAAAATATATATATACAAGAATCTATTTTTACCTTTTGAAAACATCCCCTCTCATCCCTCACATGTATTTTCTTTTTTTTCTTTTTTTTTCTTTTTTTTCATCTTTTTCTTTTCTCTACGCAACAAGTGACTTTCGTATATATATAGGAATCTTCAGTGCCATGATGTGAATGGTGAGGATGATGATTAGTGTTGAAAACATTAGTTTAGGAGAGACAAAATATTCAGAAATCTCAGTCAGTAAAGATTAAAAAAAAAAGACATGAACTATACTGTAAATGTTTGGATTATTTTCTTTCATTTTTTTCTTTCCATTGAGAAGTTAAATCTACAGGAAGTGACAAGTTCCTGCTTCCAGATGTGACTTTTTTTTTGTTGTGGCCTGCAGTACAAAACAAACACTTAAAACACTTATGAGATCCATATATAAGATTTTAAGACAAATGGTATTTCATTTGATCATGACAAAAGTGTCAGGGGATATGGATTATGAAAAGTGTCAGATATTTTACATGTGTCTTTTGTATATTATTCTGCTTCATTCTCTCTCTCTCTCTCTCTCTCTCTCTCTCTCTCTCTCTCTCTCTCTCTCTCTCTCTCTCTCTCTCTCTCTCTCTCTCTCTCTCTCTCTCTCGCACATTCGCTCACTCGCTCTCTCTCCCTCCCTCCTTCCTTACTTTTTCCTTTTTTTTTCTCATTTCTTGCAAAAGTATATATATAAAAAGAATCATAGTGTTTGTAACAAGAAAAGAATGTGTTTGTCTCTATAATTTGTCTCAATACAGTAAGATCATTATTCAGTATATTTGTGAATATCACAAGACATAATATATATTTATTGTGACCAAGACATCTCTCTTTTTTTTATTTAATTTTTTTTATTCCAGAAATATCTTCATTTAGTTTTTCTTATCATCAGGAAGTCGGTGATATTTTGACCACACAATAGGGATTATCCTTTATTGTCAGGAAGCATTTGATATTTGTATGCTCTCATATTCTGTATTGAATATCCTTTGGTATTCATTTTTGTATTCCTTATTGAATTGCTGGACAGATTCAGTAATATTGGAAAATTGATCTTACTTGTACTTATTTTTATGGGATTGTGGGTTTTTCCAAAATGGTTCTAAATCATCCCTAAATAAATATCCTTTTTTTAAAATAAAGACATGTTTGATTTCTTGAACACAGAAGCCCCATTTTAAGCATTTGTGAGTACATATATTCCAGGAAAATATAACAATGAGTGAATATATTCACAGAGCAAGAGATAATAAAGACCAGTCTAAGTCATCTCCTGCACTGTGAAGATATTCATTCCCACTCATATCTCTTCTACAATTGTTGCAATGAACACAGGTCAAATGTAACAGCTTGACAGGAACAAGCTTGGGGTATTTCCCATGATATAATATGCTAAATATTGTTTTAGCAGAAGAGGTATAATTCCTTCCACTTCCAAGTTCACCAGTAGGAGTTGACACAAAAGCCCCTCACTGCCTTGTTTCAGATGCAAGAGATGATATTGGGAGTTAGCACAATAGCAATGCTGCTCTGAATAGGAGTGGAGGCACATGGACATCACATAGAGACAAATTGCCTTGTGTTTTGATTAGTTTATAATCTATACTGCAGTCATTTCATCCAGACAAATAATGGTTCAGGAAATGATAAAAAATACAGTAATGTTTCTATGTGATACATATGTTATAAGACAAATGGCAAGTACAACATGAAATTTTATTTTATTTCTTAATTTTTACTTTTTTTGTCAAAGTAATTATTTTAGTGATCAGATATAACTTCTAATTAATATACTGCATTCAAGCACTTTAATTTCTTCCACTGGTCATTTCCCTGGTTCAAACTAAACCACAGAATTAGCTAAGTATTACCAAAAAACACAGTTTCTGATAAATATTGAAGACATTAGTGTCGGTGAAAAATTATTCATTATACCATCAGAAAGAATAAGTTATTATAAACTTTGTGCCATGAGCACTAAATAATAGATAGATTTGGCCCATATTTCATCTCAGTGACACAAACACTATCACTAGCCAACTTACACAAATCTGTTTAAAAAATAATTTGTATATCAATGCAGACACTTTTTTTCTTTCTTTCTTTCTTTTTCTCGCTATCTTTTCCTTCCTTTAAACTTTTATAACATTATAATTCCACTTTAAAGCAAATAGATCTTTATTATAGAAAAAAAAAGTTAGAATTTTCCGTGTATATATTTCTATAAAGCATAAAACATGTCTACAATTCTACTGAGAGCATTTCACTGTACTTTATTATTACAAAACACATTTTCTAAAGATTGTTCTTTAAAGTTATATGAATTCTGAACTTTGTGTTTTTCATTATTATGACAGTTAGATTTACTGACCTTCTATATATTTTTTTACAATGATGACAAGGTATACCACAACAGATGTACTAAATGGATATTCAAAGTCATAATGGTGCAGAAATTTACAAGTATCCCAAAGTAGTCCTTGCTCCTTGTCAAGTTGAGCAAATGAAATATTCATCCTATAGAAATCCACTGCATATCAACTATTGAAACGTCTTTTCACATCACTTAATCACACGTTATTTTCTCTTAGTTTCTCTTTTTAGTTGGCATCTGCAAATAAGTCTCCTGATTCTTCATCTGCTCCTTTCATAATCAAAACTCACTGTGACAAGAGACAAAATACAGAAATAAAGATAATGTTACACTTATTGTTGAACATTTTGGTGTTAAGTCATTAGAATTATGCTGTTTATTATAACCAAACTTATTATATATCTTGCATCTGGAATTATTTATTTCTGTTAAGTTTAGTGACATTTTATAACAATTACTTGAATATTACACCATCATGGTTGTGTCACTCATAATAAAATGTTATTTAGTTTTCTAGTATCTGGAATCATGCATTTTCATTCTTTCAGGGCAGGATTTATAATTAACGCTTCACTATCACAGAGAATTACATCATTTTTTAACTTCAAAATCTTAATGGTTAATGGTTAATGGTTAAAAGCAAGATAAATGTGCTAGACATCTAAGGTCATGTAGCACTATAGTTAATGTTAGGGAAGGGTGGTTGAGTTAGTGATTAGTTGTCTAAGCTGGGCAAAGGAATTGGTGAGTGAAAGGGTTAGGGTCGGGTATGGTAAGGAGTTAGATTAGATGAAGAATATGTATGCGTTTGAGGAAAGAGAATAGGTTGTTGAAGCAAAAAGTGTGGGATTCTGTAAGGATGTCTGATAGGTGGGGAGGTCGGTGAAGGGGGGATAGGTGGGGGAAAGCAGAGGTACGAGTTGTTTCAAAATGTGGGCACGGCAGTAGGATGTGTGGGACTGGAGTGTCTGGTGGTGTGTATTGACTTTATGAGAGTTAATGAGTTACATAAGGGATTCACGTGCGTAAGGAGGGAGTGGAAGGGATAGAGGGGATGGTGGAGGGTTAATGTGGGCGGGGATGGGCTGTGTTGGGAGGGGGTAGGAGGATAGGGTGTAGGGGGGATATCGTTAGGAGGAGGATGGATATCAGCAGTTACTTGGAGTGTGGAAGGAGCAGGAGTTGTAAGATTTGGAGGTTGAGTTTCAGTTTTCATTAGGTAATCTTGAATATTTTCAATGGTTTCTTCTTCTGAGTTGGTTCGGGAGTTTTGGGGGATAAAGGACTTCTTGTGAGGTGGGGAAGAGAGGACTGGTGTCTCAAGCATAGGAGCAAAGGAAGGTGGAGGTGATTGTGTGGTAGGGGAAGAGGGGGTGGAACGTTTGTTCTGTCTGTTACGGGTAGTGCGAGGAGGGAGAGGGGAAGGTGTTGGGATTGTAGTGGTGATTGAAGTATCTGTAGTAGAGATTGGAGTGTCTGGATTTAGGATGGCAAGAGTTTGACTGGGGAAGGTAGGAGGTAGAAGAGGGGGGGTGGGTTTAGGAGAATTGGTAGAATGAGCAGTATTACTGGAGAAAGGAGTAAGGGAGAAACCACGTCGACGTGCTTCTTGTCTGGCTTCACGTAGTGTGAGTCCAAGTTTGAATCTGAGAGTTGCTACCTCAGACTCAAATTTATAGGTGGGACAACCCCTATAAAATACGTTATGGGGGCCGCCACAGTTGGCACATGTGTGTGATTGTGCAGGGCAGTTAGATCGGGTATGGCCAGGTTGGGCACATAGTGGGCATCTGGCTGTGGAACGGCAATGTTTGGCTGGGTGTCCTAGACGCCAACAATTTTGGCACTGACGTGGAGGAGGTTGGTATGGACGAACAGGGAGGGATTCTCCTCCTATGTAGACGTTAAGGGAAGGTCATGCCTACGGAAGGTAATTTTGGCTATGTTAGTGGGTTTTTTTCGATGACCTCTGGGGGGAATGGAGTAGCATTGTACTGATGTTGCATCATAGTCTGTGAGACAGGCAAGTAGATCTTCTCCACAATCTGACCAATCTTTGTCATAGATTGGGCAATTTGCTGGGGAGATTGAAACTGTTCCGGTGCAAGTATTGAGGGTTGGATGGGGTTCTGCAAGGATGGGGTTACCATATAGGTCTGTTAGTTTTGTTAATGCTATAGCTTGGTTTTCGGATGTTACTGTGACAAGACGGGAGCGGTCGGGTCAGCTACGGAAAGAGACTTTACCTACTTGTTTTTGGAGACATTGTTGGAAGAGAAGGGTGTTGTCAGAGTAGGGAGCTGTGGGAGGGATCACGAAAAATCGGTCCCATTTGGCTGCGCTGAAGAGGGTATTCAAAATTGTTGTAGAGATAGGGGTAGTCGAAGGGCGGGGGCGTGACGAAGATGGAGTAGTGTTAAGGGAGGTAGTGTTATGGGGAGGTGGGCAATAAGGCTGTAAAGTATTAATAAGGGAGGATGGGGTGGTTGATGTTGGAGGTTGTGGGGGTAGAGGTGTTGAAGTTGAGATTGCTGGGAGAGTGGAAATGTTCCTTAAGGGTTGATTGTTGGCTACTGTACTAGTAGGTATTGATGAGGGGGTAGTTATTGCAGTGTTCGGAGCCGTGGTCAAAGGAGAGCCTGGGGTCAGGGAATCTGGTGGGTTTACATCGTTGGGGCTATTTGATAAAGGGGCAAGCCTCATTGCCCCTAATAGTGGGGATAAGTTTTCATTACTGGCCATGGTAAGCCTGGATTATGTTGGGGATAAAAACAGTCCACCCCTCAGGGTCCCCTTGAGGGGTAAGGGCTAGATAACTAAATCAGGGGAATACTGTGCCCATGGCTCCCTCAGGCCGTTCAGGACTGGCACAAAGTCAGCCTTTCATCCTTTCAACACGGCTCTCACACCTTAGGAGGTGGATAGCAGAAGGGTTTGGTGAAGGGACAGAAACGAAAAGTGGGAAGGAAAATAAAGACCATGCAAAATTAGTTGAGTCGAGGGCTGAGTCCCAAGGTTGGGGAGTTCCCCATCATTGGGTCCCAGTCTCCACCTCCTAAGCCCCCCCACGACAACAACGGGCAAGAGATTGGGGGAGTCAAAATCTTAATAAAGCATCATTTTTTCAAGTATTACTCCATCCCACTCACATCTCTGCTTCTTTCATTACTGCACCCAGTCCATACACCCACGCCCTCCTTTTCTTCACCACACTGAACAGCTCAGGATAGAAAAAAAAATAGTGGTCACGGATTAAGTTTTTAATACATTTCCCCTCTTTACTGGGCCTTTAAGTTTTCAGCTGAATTTTTGCTTGTACACCTTCTAATAGTCAAACAGATCCTGTATATTGTGAAGAGGGATATTTCTGTGGGAGCAAATACCACTATTATTGTTGTACACTCAACATGGTACATACATAACAAATATCTCACCATATATATTCTCATCTGCAGAACCATTGATAGCAATCAATATGGTGACATAAACTTGCACATATTTTTAACTGCAGATGTGCAGTTTTTACATAAACTATACATTATCAAGGATTTAGATAAAAACACTTTTTATAAGTCCATATAATTTCTTGAGGCTCTCTTTATTCTTTCTTTTTCAAATAAAAAAAATATATATATACACACTGCTGTTCAGCCAATCACCTTTCGTGACAAGAAACAAGGTTACATAAAACAATTTCTGGTTTCAACAAGTTAATGTAGCTATTGATTATAAGTCTTTAAGGACCTAATTTCTCAGATATCAGAAAATGTAAACAAAATATTTCTGGTTTACCTTTAATCTGTAAAGTAAAAGATCAAGAATAAAAAAAAATATTTATATAATAATTTCATTGTGCCTTGTAAAATATACAGATCTATTTTGGCAATATTAATCATAATCTATATCCCTAGAAAATGAACACAAAAAAATTATGAAATATTTTTATTCTCTGATTTTTAACCTTAAAGGACAATATAGAGCAACCATTTAATTAAGAATGGCTGTCACAGACACCGAAAGATGCAAGAATTGTTCCACTGAATGGCAAGAGTTGTTCCACTGTTGTATTTCCATGTTGTTTATTGCAGTCTTCCTAATTGTTCCATCCTGTGGGAGCAAACCGCATGGCACTTTCATATTAAAGACCATGTGGTTTACAAGACAAAAGACCTTTTATCTATTAATTTTTACTCTGTTCCCATCCTGTACAGAGAGGAAGCTCTGAATTCCTGTGTCCTTTTAGAGGTTAATAGAGAAAGAGAACCTAAAACAATTGCTAATGCTGGTTTACCAGATTTATTGTTTGCGCTTTCATAATTAGTGAGAACCAAAAGCTTAAAGCATTTCAATTACATCTGATCAGAATGAAGCTTGAATTAAGGTATATAGCACTATGTGACCACACAACTCTTTGTGTTTACATGGTACTCATGGCATGATCAACCTGAACCTGCTTGGGATATCAATACAAACAATGCCATGCCCACTGTGAGTTTAGTTCATTAACTGCCTTTACACACAGATAGCTCTAAAGTCACATATATGGCTTCACAAGTACTTAGTCACAAAGGAATCAATTACTAGCACTACACTTGTTTACCTTTTTCCTTGAGTTCTGGAAATATTCTCTAGCCTTACATTGCAATTAATAATGTTAATAACATTATAATAATTATAATGTCTATAAAAACATAACAGTATCAATATTTATAGCATTAGTGAAAAGACATTTTTACAAAGAACTCAGGGAAAGGGGAAATCAGACGAGGTCATGAAGACTATTTATTGAATTTTTAGTGGCTAAGCACTTGCGGAAATATTTATAGGAAGAGCATCTCACAAAAGAAAACTTAAGCTAAACTTACATTTTCACGGGGTTTACATTTACAATTCAGAATTTGAACATAAATATATAACAAAACTTAAATGTTTACAGAATGCATTTACCTCGATGATATACAGACTGAGGATTTTCCTTTTTTTAATATCTTATTATAAAGTTTATTTTCTTTTATTCTGGGTATAATGGCCTGCAAAATGAGCATCATGAAAAGATCTTTATTCTTTTCATTTTAGCATTTTAACCAAAGATCAATAAGATGTTATCACATCTGGGTTATGATATTATGCACATTACAAAGTCTCCATGTCTGTATAAAATTTCTCTGTTGATATATTTCTAAATTCCCTCATTTAAATGAAGATGCATCTTGGAGGAAGAGGAGGAGAGAAATGAGAAAGAGAGAAGAAACAGTGAAGAACAAAAAGGGAGGAGAGGAAAATGCAAAGATGCAGAAGAAGAAGAAAGAGATAAAAAAAAAATACAGTACTTTCAGATGAAACCACATAAATACTAATACAGAGAAATATTCAACAGCATCTTCTGAGGTCTAGAGTACATAAACAGTCCTGACATCTGATGGTGAAATTATCTGACTGCATTGATGCTGGTGTTGGACTGGCTGACGAGGGTATGCAGGGTTTCCGTCACGGAAGATGGCTGCGTGGAGTGTCGCATGATTGCCTTCTCTCTCTCAGCTAGTTCCTCACATATGTTGGACGCATCCTGTGTCGCCTTTAAGACCTGAGGTAAAGGTTGTAAAGTGGCACTGGTTATGAAAAATGTCTAAAATATGAAAAAAAAAAAAATACAACACATCCCTCTATCACTCTCTTTTTGTCTGGTATCTTTTTCTCTCCTTTTATGTGACCCACCCACTCTCTACTTATCCACCTATCCACTCATCATCCCTCTCTCCCACCTACCAAAACCTGTATCCACCCACCTTGGTTAGCGCTGCCAGTTTTGTATTGGCTTCATGAATGAGTGGACCAGTGTTGGGCAGCTCCAACTGCTGGGTGGAAGTTGTCCAGGGAGCAATATATGCGCTGTAGACACCTTGCAGTAGTTCTTGCTGTTTGCCAAGATCGGCTATGCTGCTGCACACTTTGGTCTGAAGTTCTTTTGGGTCTGAGGACGATTCAGCCTTCCATCTCTGAAATGATTAGTTGTTTAATGGGATCAGAGTCTCTTCTTTTCTTTTCTTCTTTCTTTTAAACTGCTAAATTACATTCCTTCTACATAAGCAATAGTGTGCTTTGTTCACTCTTGTATTTGGAAATTTCAGTCATAGAAATGTACCATTTTTACAAAACAGAAAAGGCACTTTAGAAACTTACGTTGTCCATAGCATCGTACATTTTCTGGCACTCCTTGAGCTTCTCTTCCGTCTCACCCAGCAGCTCAGAAATGGGAATGCGCTGGCCGTATTTACACCAAGCACGGTATTTTTCCCTCTGGTCACCTGGGACTACGTTCACACCACCTTCCTGAACACCAAGACAAATATTTATACTGTTATGTAATTACTCCTAAAGACAATTCACAATTTTCAGATCTCAGAGGGGGAATAAGAATCACATAGCATCATATTCTACCTACAATCTTTCCACTTCTGAATGGGGGAAGAAAGAAAGAAAGAAAGAAAGAAAGAAAGAAGAAAAAAAAAAAAAAAAAAAATCACTTGAGAGAAATTTTTTCTTCCCAACCAATGTACAAAATCACTCAATCAAGAAACAAAAAACAAAAGTCATAATCAAACTCACAAACAAAAATCTCGAAGTAAAATGCAAACCTTCAGAATTAACTGCAAATGCGGTGAATGGGACATCTGGTCCATAAGGCTATCGGCAGCATAAGACTCGGACTGCTGGTGTGCAGGGAGGGGCGGGAATCGGCGAAGGTTGTAAATGCTCTCCAGGCATCCTAGCCAAAACTTGTACTGGGTCCCTGGCGGCGCATTGCCCTGCGTAGGATGAGATAGGTTTATTGGAGTTTATTGCACCTATTGTAATTTGGCAATATTAAGATTCT